>NW_027187341.1:11153506-11387927 GCF_028583685.1 Petaurus breviceps papuanus | reverse complement strand
AAAAAAAAAAGAATCTTAAAAGCACCTACTATGTGCCTGGGGCTGTGCTAGATGCTATAATAGAGATGAAGAGTTAAAACCTTGTCCAATGCACTAAGGGAAAAATTTGGAACAGAATTTGGAAAATCCAGGCTTCTGGGTCACTAGTTCTTTGTTTTAAAAATTGCTCAATTAGGGCGGCCAGGTAGCACAGCGAATAAGAGCACCAGCCCCAGTGTCCAGGGATGACCTGGGGAATCGAATCTGGGCTCAGACACTTAGCACCCACCCAGAAACACCTGGCCGTGTAACCTTGAGCCAGTTACTTAACCCCAATTGCTTAGGGGCAGCCAGGTGGCTCAGTGAGTAAGAGCACTAGCCCCAGTGTTGGAATGACCTGGGGCATGGAATCCAGGCTCGGATACTTAGCACCACACCCAGAAATAACTGGCCGTGTAACCTTGAGCAAGTTACTTAACCCCAATTGCTTTAAAAAAAAATTGCTCAATTGAGTTTTTGAATTACACTGATTTCCCAATCAAAGTCCTATTTTTTTTTTTTTAAGATACAGTACAACAGTGTGGGATGTAGCCAAAAAAGGACTGGAGTCAGGAAACCCAAATTTTAGTCCTGCCTCTAATACTATCTAGTTCTTTGACCTTTGACTAAGTCACTTAGTCTCCCTTCCCTTAATCTTCCTCTTCTTCAGAAGGAGGAGAGTAGCTTCCATGATGGTTAAAACCCCCTTCAGTTCTAATATTTCATTTTTTATTCTACATGTTATTAATTGTCCTCCTTTGGAAATTGATGTTTTCATTCTGATAATTTTTGTGTATATAAATTTTCTGCAGAAACTCTTTCAGAGTAGGACACTGGTTAAATTATCAGTGTAAGAATTTACAACTTGGAAATCAGCAAGCCCTACAATTCAGGGCTTGGTTTCTTGTTTTGTTGGTTAATAGTAGCTAACATTTATATAGTACCTATTATATATCAGGCACTTTACATATATTATCTCATTTGATCCTTACAACATTTTTGGGAGTTAGATGCTTTTATTATCCCTATTTTATAGATTAGGAAACTGAGGCAAAGAGAGGTTAACAGGCTTACCCAGGGTAACAGTTAGTAAGCTTCTGAAATTGGATTTGAACTCTGGTCCTTCTGACTCCAGGCCCAGTACCCTAACCACTGAGCAAGTTTCCTGCCCCAAGTGATGGAGGAAATGTTAATTATGGAGATTACAATTTTAAAGTGTATCCTGCATGCATTTTTTCTGGAGTTGGCTGTTAAACATTTGCCATCAAACCACTGGATGCATATTATTTTTCAACTCTCCCCACCTTAGGATTTCACTCCAATCCAATAAACATTTAGGAAGGACTTCTTGTGTGCTAGGTAGGCACTATGCTAAGTACTGGGGAGACAATTAATAAAAAGAAGTTAATTGGCTTACTAGGACCTAAGTCAGAAGTCAGTCTAGGACTGCATTTGAACTATACTAAATTGGGGAAAAAAGAAGGAGAAAAAATGAAAATTCTTGAAAGTTCAAAACAGTAGTGAAGAGATAAAATTTCATATATTGAAATTTGTAATTCTAAGTCTAGAACAAGAAACATGACATTAGTAGCACATAGGAGAATCTCTAGAGTGATTTGAAACAGGGATAATGGTTACTAACTGGCAAAAGACATAGCAGTAGCTGTCCCCATGAACAAAATTAGAAATAACATCAGTCAATAATAGTTCAAAAAAAATCAAAACCATGGAGGGATCTTCTGGGATTCTTTAGTTTATCCCTCCTGGTCTTCATATCAGGGAAATAATTGAACCATACAAAGAAGGACAGATTATTTTTCAATGTCTCTAAGAGTCTGTTAATCTGTCAACATCTTATTGTGCGACTGCCCTAGTTTTAATAAAAGTCAATAGGAAGAATGGAAATAAGTTTTCTTTCTGTGAAAATTGTATCTCAATTTGAACCAACCAAGATAGATAAGTGACTAGACCTTTCCTTTTCGCTGGACTTTTGTTTTAGCTTCATAGTAAATCTAATAGATTTAGAACTGAAAGAGACCTCAGAGATCATTAAGTACAACAATCTCATTTGACATTTAGCTATGGGAGCTACTGGCTGAATGCTGAACTGAAAAGCAGACAGGCTGGGCTGTCAGTCACCTGAGCTTTCTCCCCTTCCTTTTTGCAGATCTAGCTTTTCCTCTCCCTGGGGTGTGACTTGCTATCTAGCCACTCCCTTGGCACAAGTGGTTTCTTTTCAAACCAGGAAATGGTAATGGCAGATGTACAGCTACACTTTTCATTGTTCCTGACTCATTTGCCCAGAGAAATCCCCAACAAAAGTTTTCTCTTTGCACTTAGGCATCTAGGTGGCACAATGGATAGCTATGTGACTTTGGGCCAGTCCCACTGTCTGACTCAGTTTCTTCCTCTGTTGTAGAATGGGGATCATAATATCACCCATCTCCCAATTAAATGAGATAATATTTGTAGCACGGTGCTTGCCACATAATAGTACTTAATAAATGTTTATTCCCTTCCCTTGATGGTGAGGAGAACATGGACAAAAACCTGTGTGTTGTGTGTTGGAGCGTGGGGGCTAGGGTGGAACACCTCCCAAGAAATAGTAGCCTTAGAAGTCAAAGAAATTGTGATGACTAACTTTGATAGACTGGGCTCCTCTCAGCAATACAAGGGTTAGAAGACAACTACAAAAGACTCGTGATGGAAAGGAATATCCACATCCAGAGATTTAGGGAATCTGAATGCAGATTGAAGCAAACTACTTGTTCTCTTTTGTGTTTTGTTTTGTCCCTTCTTTCTCATTATTCACTCCATTGGTTATAATCCTTCCTTACAACTTGACTAATGTTAAAAGTGAAGGTATCTGTAGAACCTAGATTTGATTACATGCCACCATGGCAGGGAGGAGGGAGAAGAGAGAGGAGGAGAAAATTTGAAACTCAAGGGATTGTGGAACTGAATGTTGTAGACTAAAAGTAAATAAATAAATTTAAATTAAAAAAAAAAAGAAGTCAAAGAAATGTAGTCTGCACAGTTATGTAAATAAAGGCATTCTCAATGTGCTTCTATCTCAAAGGAAGGACTTCACTGTCTAGGACCTCAGGTCCAACCTAAAATTTCTGAAGGTCTTGAGATTAACTCCAGAGAAACACCCTTATCCTACCTGGAACTGACACCAAGACCTCTCCACAGTTGACATCCCTTCCCAAATCATCTGACAACTTGTCTCTATTACTTAACCTCCCTAATAAGAAACGTGAGTGTAGGAGCGGCCAGGTAGCACAGAGAGTAAGAACATCCAGTGTTTCGGGATGACCTGGGGATCGAATCTGGCTTAGATACTTAGCACCACACCCAGAAATACCATGTTTCCCCAATAATAAGACCTATCCCGAAAATAAGCCCTCCCCTTACTGTGTAAGATTCCTCTAAAATAAGCCCTCCCCCGAAAATAAGCCCTATTGAGATTGCTACTGTAGTGAAGGTGATCCCCTGCGCTACACGCTACATTATGGTACCCTCTGTATGCACCGTCCCCCCCCGGGTGAAACGCACACCGCGCTCCAAGCTGCATCCAATCAGAGCTGCAGCAGTGAGCGCGTCATCCTGTTCTTCCCCAGTGATTTGCTTGCTGGCGCTATTGAGTGCAGTGCTGCGGAGGAGAGCTGAGGCAGGACAACATAAGCCTTCCCCTGAAAATAAGCCCTCTGGTGTTTTTCTTTCCAAAAAAATTAATAAGACAGTGTCTTATTATCGGGGAAACACGGTAACTGGCCTGTAAACTTGAGCAAGTTTCTTAACCCTGATTGCTTTAAAAAAAAAAATGTGAGTGTAAGAAACAAGTCTTACCAAGAACTCCACTAAGTGCTGGTGAGTCAAGAAGGACTTTTATTTAACTTCTTGCAAGAGCAGGTCCCTAACACGTAGACACACCTGTTGAGACAAATACACGGTTTTTTATTCTCTATTCCCAATTAATATTTTCCTTCCCTGTTTCCCTATTGGCTGGGTACCAAAGGGTTTGAAGCCTATTGGGAACACAAACCCAAGTGATTCTCCACCCCCATTCACATCTCCCATTACCCTGCCTCCTTCCACTCATTTTTTTTTTGGCCTTTTGGAGGGTAATTAGGGTTAAGTAACTTGCCCAAGGTTACACAGTTTGGTTTTGTGTGTGTGTGTGTGTGTGTGTGTGTGTGTGTGTGTGTTAAGTGTCTGAGGCTGGATCTGAACCCAGGTCCTCCTGACTCTGGGGCTGGCACTTTACTCACTGTGCCACCTAGCTGCCCTCTTCCCCTCATTTTTAAAAATAATTTGCTGCTGCCTCATAAGCACCTGCATCTTATTTTGCAACTTGATTTTTATGCAAAAGCAACAACTGCCTTTTTCCCACATGAATTGAGCAGCCCTACCTGATAGATGCCTTTTGTCTTAAAGCTGTGTGAAATCATGGATCTGTGTATGTATGTATGTGTGTATGTGTGTGTTTATTTCCTTTTGTTTGAGAGAATTGCAACAGCCCATAAGCCAATACTAATTAAACTTTTTATCTTCTAAGCCTAGCCTCTTGACTTATTGATAAGTTAAACATACCTATGTGGGAGGAATTGTTCTCCTGGAGAATCTTAGAATCTCTAGGCTGAGAAATGCCCTGCCTGGGGCAGAATGGATAGAACTCAAGACCTGAGTTTGGATGATGTAAAGCCAAGCACAAGCAGCTTTCCAGAGTACTGCTGCTGTGAACAGCTTTAAGGTTCTGATTACATAGTATACTGAACTCTCTATTCAGTAACAAACTAAGACAAAACATTGACAGAAACCAAAGTACAGCATTCATGTTATAGCATGTTATCACTAAAGTGGCCATATAGTTTTCACCAAAGTGGCCACATATTTTTAAGCAAAAGATACCATTCAGTAAGTCCTTCATCCTTAAGGAGCAGGCTTCCTTAATGGACACAAAGTACAAAGGTCAAAGTTCTCCACCCCTAGGTCACAGTAAATCATGATCTTCTCAATCAATACACAGTATCCGAGTAAAGTCTTCTTTCATCTTTACTTGAGTCTGGCTTTCAGATTCCATGGTTCCTTTTCCATGGTCACCTGGGTTTAAAGGCAGGCAGCTCCCGGCTCTTTGTCCAGCTCCTCATCCAGTTCCTGTTCCATATTGAAGTTCACAGTGTCTAATCCACCTCAAGTCCTTCACAGTTTCTGTTTGTCAGAAGACAAAGCTTAACAGAGCCAAAACAACATTCATGCACATTGCTGGCACCATCATCAATTCACTTTCTACCTGTGAAATCAACACAGACTCACAAACAAGGTCCAAGAGGTCAACACAAATCATCAACATAGAAATCAACACAGACCCACAAATAAGGTCTGAAAACTCAACACAAATCATCAGTACAGTCACTGGACCTCTGAATCCCTCCTCCAAGGCCTTCTGTAAACAGACAACCAGAAAATCCTCTTTCAGTAAGGTCTCAGGGCTTCTGTACAAAGTATCACAAACAAACATCAACACAGACAAAACAGACAAACATAGTGTGCCGGGATACCACCAGTTTTCCCCTTCTCAACTCTGCCACCACAAGAGTCCTCTTCTCAGTTCTTCTCAGTTCTGCTTTCTCCTCAGTTCTCAGTTTTTCTCAGTTCTGCCACTACAAGTTCTGTTCTCAATTCTGCTCTCTCTATCCTGGGCCTCTCCTTATATATGGTCATTAGCTCCTCCCCTTCCAACAGGAATTCACAAGTTCTAGGTTTCACAAGTTGTGGGGTTCACAAGTTCTGCTTCTCATCAAAAGACTTGATATAATCATGGGCAAGAACTGAAACAAGGTGTCAACTAAATAGCTAAAACAAGGTGTTAACTACTTCTTTGCTTGCCAATACAGATGGGCCTTAGACACTTATGATTTCTTTGACCCAGGCCCATAACATGCTTCAGTTTCCTCACTTTTAATACAGGGGAAAATAATAACACCTACATCAAAGAGTAGTTGTGAGTAGCCAATGAGTTAACATATACCCAAATAATTTTGTACATAGTTTCTTATGTGTTGTCTCCCCCATTAGATTATGAACTCCTGGAGAACAGACACTGTCTTTTGCCTTTTTTGTATCCTCAGTACTTGGCACAGTGCCTGGCACATAGCAGAAGCTTAATAAATGTTTATTTGAATATGTGATGTCCACTTAAAGCCCACTCTTCTTGTCTGAATTTATGTGGAACTGTATAATTTAATGCTTTTTGTTACAATTTAAACTCAATTTAAAAAGAGAGAGAGGCTGACGGGGTGATGGGATCTGGACCCCTAAAAGGAAAAGACCATATCTTTGAAAGCAACCTGGTCACTGAATTTTCCCATACATTTCAGCAGTACAAATCATTGATTTGGCCCAAGGTCCAAAGCAACTGGCATAGCCTAGGGCAACTAGATCACCTAATTAGCTTACTTGACATCACTTTCACTGTGTACCTGGCCTACCCCAGACTACTTAGCACTCCTTAATCCCATGTAGATCCTTTCACTGTCCTTTTTGTATAAAAACATCAGTCTCACCCCCATTAAGCTGAGGGTTCACTAGGTTCACTAGACCTACTATTAGTATTACAATAAACCTTATCATTTGACTGGAAAAAGGTTTGGTACATGAATTCATTCAGGCAGACTCTGCCCCATACTCTGACATTCCAGGGTTCCCAGAAAGCCCAAACTGCATGAAGGCCATATCAGTACTCCATAAAGGATGTCAAAAATAAAATGTGTATTTAAAGAAACTGATTCAACAAAAGAATTGTAGACATTCAACTATTCAATTCTCACATCTGAGAGTAAATGCTTTGGAGCAGTCCTGCTAATTTAATCAAAATGCCACTTCTATCCTAAATGGACTTGCTTCAACCACTGTGTCTGAAAGTTTTTATCTTTGCATTTGTCAAATCAATAATGTCAATAGTTTTTCTGGGTTTTTAACACAGCAAACCTTTATTGAACAAGGCACTGTGATAGGCCCTGGGGATACAAATACAATAGCCATAGAGCCCCTCTTCCCAAATAGCTTACCTGCTCCTGTGAGTAGTGGTACTTGCCTAATGGTGACCCAATTGGCCACTTCCAGTTGGACAATGCAGCTTCCTTTCTTCCTCCCTCCTTTTCCTCTCCTTCCCTCCCTTCTCCCTTCTCCCTCTCTCCCTCCTCATCCTCTGTACAAATCATACCCTTACCCATAGGTGCTCTGCCCAAAGAAATATATATATTGATCATTATAACCTCATAAGAGATATCTTGGGGTTTATGATATATCTTGAGGTTTACAGGCTAGATCTCTTTTTTAAGGACCATGCCTTAAACCCAAAACACTCTGGCTCTCATTGATTGGCCAACAATAGGTCCTAGCCCAAGCCTCACTAGGTCATTGTGTTGTGGTTTAAACCCAGGGACACCAAAAAGCTGTGGAGGTGGGGGCTCTGCCCACTCCAAAACTGTTGTGGTTTCATAATATGGTGGAACAGTCTCAAATAATTCATTGTCAGACCACCTCTAATCCAAGTATAGGCATTTATTGAGATTGTCGCCTCTCATGAAGCGGGCTAAGTTCTAAGAGGAACCAGCAACTTTAGAGAAAACAAGATAATTTGAGAAGAAGAAAGCAACTTTTATAGGGTAAAGATGCAATTACATAACAGAAATGTACATAGAGTAGAGAAATATCATTAATATTAAAAAGGCAGGAGGAGTTTGTTAAGAGTTTAGGTAATGGAGGAGGAGTCCCATCTATGGTTCAGTGGTTATACAATCTGGTCATTCTGCCCTCCAACTGGCTAGCTATTGTGGTCTTGTCTGGTCAAAATGGATGATGTGATTTTGATTGAATACAAGAACACACATGTTTCTGTGGGAATCAGTCTGGGGGCAGTGACCAGGTAGAGGCAGTAGCTAGGTTCCCATCACACCTACTATTTCTGTGGGAACTAAGAGTTCAGGGACACACCTGTTGTCCTAGTGAGCAGCGAGGCATATACAAAGAAGTTAGGACATTGGGGGGGGGGGGGTGGATAGGCACAGTGGTGGGCCTGCTGTCCAGCGGGGACAGGCCTGTAATAAAGTTAGAATATTGGAGCTTGGGGCAGTTATTTATTAGGATTCCATCAATTGTTTGTGCTCAGATGGCTCTGACTGAATGTAAATAGCAATTGTTTCTGTTTTGTTCAGAAACCCTGAGGGTCTTCCCCTCACTGATTGATTTTTTTTTTTACTAGATAAAAGAAACCATTCTTTGCCTCATTTCTTACCTAGTCTTAATCACTGAATGGGCATTACCTCTGTCAAACTGAGACCTAGGACAGACCTTAACTTAAAAAGCCGAAGGTCTCCCACTGCATCTGGGGTCATCTCCAGTCATCCTAATCTATATCTTGCCACTAGACCCAGATGACTGGAGGAGAGAATGAAGCTGATGATTTGCACAGCCCTTCCCTCACTTAAATCCAATTCACTTGCAAGTCAAGACATCACCTTCCTAAGGTTCCCCCCATGCCTTGATGGAGGCAAATCTAAGCACACGCAGCATTTGTACATTCAACCCTAAGGTTCCTCATTCACTGACCAATGCCCATCTGCTTTATAGGGGCAATGGACAAAGAAGGCATCTTGCCAACAATAGCCTCACAAGTTTACATCACCCCATCCCTGTATCTCACTGCACAGACGCAGTGGATGTTTGTATTATTTATCATTATATAATGTTGCACAAGCATGGTAGAGATGTTTTGAACCAAAATTGTGGGAACTCCTATCTAATACCTAGGAACAAAAGATTGTAATGGCTATGGATCCTGGGAAATTGAACTCTAAGAAATAATAACAAATACTCACTTTACACACTAAAATCCACCTTACTTATAGGATCACATATATAAAATGAAATGAAGAACTGAGGGAATTTGCTAGATAAGTCAAGAAAAGATGATCTGATTATTTGGATATTTCTGGGAAAAAAATTATTTTGTACTTAATTATTCAGAAACAGCATCTTTGCCAAGAAAACCCTAAATGGGGTCAAGACGAGTTTAACCCAACTGAAATGAATGAACCGCAACACTCTCTTAGACTAAATCACAGAGAAGGTGCCTGACCTGTGTTGGTAAGTCTCTACCTGGGAGTTCCATATACCAGTGAAATCAGTCAGTCACACATTTACTAAGCACTTAAGGTTGTGCTATGCATTCACAGAGCCAGTCCCTATCTACTTACAGAAAATAAGAAAATTCTTTTTTCTCTTTAAATGTTTCTATATAGAGAAAGAAATCCTGTTGATATTAATAGCAAAGGATAACCTTTCCAATTCTCAGATGCAAAAATTTAGGTTAAATGGCACAAAATTTTAAAAACATATTCCAAGTAACATGGAGTTTCCTGATATTACAGTATTTACTAACCCTAAATATATGCACCATCTAAAAACTAAGTTACCTCCTCTAAAACTACGGACAGCTTTTGTTTACACTTAGACACTGCGCCCTTATCGATTTCAGTCTCCCTTTCTCCCTTCCTCTTACAGCATGCTGGGATTGTAGTTCATGTCTCAGCAGCAGGAATTCTGGGAGTTGTAGTTTACCTCTCCCACCTCCCCTTTCCTTTTCAATGGCTGCGCTCATATCCAGGTACAGTGTGCGATATCAGTTGCGTTTCTTCTTTTGTCCTGGTCGTTTATAATCCTTTGGGGCTCCCTCTGCTCCCTCTTGGGGAACGAACTGCCCAAAGGACCCCAGATTTCTAACCCAGTAGCCCCAAAACGGGTGGAGATGAAGTCCTCAAAGAGGGTCTTTGGGAGGGCCCCGCAGAAATGAAAGTGACCCTTAGGGAGGCGTGCCTGGGTCTGCAGCGTAAGAGGGCTATCTAGGAGGATGGCGAGGTCAGCTGTCACTCGAAAAGCCTGGGACGTTTGCCACGTTCCTGAGCTGCCCGGCTTTTTCATTTCCCTTGTTAATGTGAAGGACCCGGAAAACTTTGCAGAGGTTGCATTATTAATGCTTCACCTTTTCAGGCTCCAGAAGGAAAGTTACATCATACGTGAGCCTGAAATATTGAGTGATTTCTCCTCCTCGGGAAAATGTATGGCTCTTGTGCCTCAGGACAGCTAGATCACACGTGAGCCTTTCGTGGGATGACGCCTCGCTCCTCCTGCACACGTGAAGGGTTTATGCTTAGCGTGTCAGGAGAGCTCCGGGCTTAGAATCAGACAGCCTGAATTTGAGTCTTGGCACTTTAGGTTTTCTGAAGCTCAGTTTCCTCATCTTTAAAATAATAGTTCTGGGGAAGCTAAGTGGCTCAGTAAATAGAGTGCTGGCCTCAGTTCAAATGTGGCCTCAGACACAACACAAAAAACTAGCCATGTGACCTTGGGCAAGTCATTTAACCCCAACTGCCCTACTTTCCCCCCTCCAAAAAGCAAAAAAAACCCCAAAAAACCCAACCAAACAAAAAAAAATAATAATAGTTCTACCTACCCCAAAGAATTATTGTAATAGTCAAATATCTGATCAATGAATCAGTTTATTAAAAATTATTATTATGTTTATTACTGTATAATAGATAAATTATATAAATCACATATTATTTAATATATTTTATGTCATTACATAAATTATACATAAGATATCATATAAATAAGAGTTAATTGCTAATCACAGGGCCCTACAAGTTGGTTTCTGGTTAACTTTTTATTTCTGAATTCTATTTTTCCTGTGATTCAAATCAATCTGATTATGTCTGTTAACTCCATCAAATAGGAACTGGGTTCCAGATATGATACATTTTTCTTATATTACCCATTTCTATCAAATTGTATTCCCTTGTCCTATGAAACTACTATATGTTATATACTAGTTAGCTATTATGGTAATAAGTGATAGTCATACTACACAGATAATCCTCAAACTTCATTTTTAAACAAATAGTTTCACTCCCTACTCTCAACAGATCCTCTACCAGGACTGTTTTCTGGAATTTTCTTCCTTTCTGACTACTTTCAGCATAAGAACTAAGGAACAAGAGAACTCTTATCATGGAATGGGTGACAGAATGGGAGAAATTAAAGAAGCAGAAAATCATTATAATAGAGGGGAAAGAGCTCTGAACTTGGATTATATCAGTTCATCTCAAAGGTTTCTTAGAGCTCTAAAATTCTGTGACCATAGCTTTGGATAATTGTTTTATACATTATGCTGTGTGTCAAATACTTTCCACGTGTTCACCAACACAGTAAGATCCAGGCTTAAGAGTTTAAAGGTGATTTTAAAGTGACTGTTTCTGACCTTTTCTGCTTAGAAGTTTGTTAGTGAAGGTTGCTATACAGAAAGTGCTATATATACACCTCACAGCTCTATATAAATGATCTCTGTTTTTCTTCTTCTCCTCATATCAGAAGCCTTAATCATTTACCTAGGTTGGGCAGAGAGAAAATGATGTTGCTTTCAATCAGTTTGTTATCCCCATTTTACTACTTGAAGAAGCATGAAGGGATTATTTTATGGGTTGGTAAATATTAAGACTTTCAGTGGGTATGGAGACTAAACAGGATTTCTGAGGTACATCTGGCTGTATAACTCTCTTGCTAATGTAATAGAAGAAATAGGTTTTTGTTTCAACAATTGTGTTTATAAAATTTCAGATGCTGAGATGAGTCGTTACCTGAGCGTTTGGATCCTTTCAGTTAATTATTACCAGCAATGTCACTTCTACCACCTTCTTCCTCATCTATCCAGAAGGAACAGACTTGATCCAAAGCGATGTATTTTTAGGCCAATCTGGAATCACATTTATTATTCTCCATTACATAGAAATTGGTCAAGAAGATATTGTCAGCAAGACACCAGGATACTGTGGAAACATAAAGCAGTACAGAAATATGTGGAGGAGCTGAGTGGAGAATATCAGAGACTTGATGGATTGTTGCATCATGTCTCTGTGAGTGAAAGTGATCGAAGGACCATGAGCAGAAGACATGCTGAGTTGGCTCAGTTTACTGCCATCTATAAAGAAATTCAAGAGTCTGAAAAAGCAATTGAAGAATTAGAATCAATGTGTAAAAGTAAGTAAAATATATATATATATATATATATATATATATATATATATATATATATATTAGTTAGCATTTATAGAGAGCTTTAATGTTTGTAAAGCACTTTACAAGGCTTATTTTATCCCTGTTTTACAATTGAGGAATCTAAGGCAGACAGTTTAAGTGATTTGCCTAGTGACTTGCCATAGCTGGTGTCAGAATACAAATTTGAACTGGTCTTCCTGACTTCAAGTACAGCATTCTATCCACTGTTGTCTTGTATAGTCAAATGTAAAAAATATTAATGCCTCAAAGTACCGAAATTGTTAAAAGCTTTCGAGTTAAAACAAGTGGAAAGAATGTAAATTCTGATAGTAAAGAAAGTGAGTGTTTTCCGATTAGTATATTAATAATATGCTGTGGCTCATAGGAGTCAGAAGACCTGAGTTCAAATGTGACCTGTTTTCCTTAATCCACTGGAGAAGGAAATGGCAAACCACTCCAGTATCTTTACAAAGAAAACTCATGGACAGTATTGGCATACTATGATCCACAGGGTCACTAAGTGTTAGACGTTACTCAACAACAACAACACGTTGTCCATCACAGCATATATATTCTGTACTACCTGATGAAGGTGTTGATGATTACTGTGGTAGAATCATAAATTTTCCCAGCTTTGCCATTTGGACTTAAGGCATCATAACCTGGGAAAGCCAAACTCTATCATATTTACCAAGATACAGAACTACATGAATGTTGCATACTTTGTGGTCAACTGGTCAGTTCCTTTGATTGACTCTGTGTCTTAATCAAGCCAAATTAATTAAAAAAGCATTTTTAAGGGCCTGCTATATGCTAATTACTGCTAAATCCCAGGGATGCAAAGAAAAGTCAAAAAACAGTCCCTAGTGTCAAAGATCTCAACAGTCTAATGGGGGAGACAGCATGCAAACAACTATGTAAAAACAAGCTATATACAGAATAAACTGGAGATAATCTTGGAAGGCATTAGTATTAAGAAGCATGGGAAAAGCTTATTGCAAAAAGTGGGATTTTAGCTGGGACCTAAAGGAAGCCAGGAAGTAGATATGAGAAGGGTGAGAATTCTGGGCATAATGGACAACCATGGAAAATGTACAGAATAAAGAGATGGAATATTGTGGAGAGTTTAAAAATGTTAATTCGTGGCCCATACATAGAAATGACAAAGTACAGTTGCTAAGAGTTTAGATAATGGTAAGGAATGGAAGTTAGGGAACTGATAATAGCTGTGATGGCATGATTTAGCAAAAATGGTGCTAGATTAGAAGGTAGGAGACCTAGGTTTTGCTTAGTGCCCACTTTGTGATTTGGGGTAAGTCCTCAGAAAAAAAAAACAAAGCTACAAAAGAATATGGGCAGTTATAATGTTTTCTTCTTTAGGTCCTTCCAAAAAGAGGAAGCTCAACCCAAAAATCACAATTAGAGCTGACACACAGAAAGCTGAATGTCACTTTCTTCTTGGATTCTCCCTGCCCCCACACTTTAAAAGCTGCCTTAGGAGACCATCTCAAACCAAGTGCAATAGTCGAATCTCTATCATTATTTTAGTTCAACCTGGCCAGCATCTCTAACATGCTTATTATCTCTAACAGCTTTTCTGGGGGGAGAAGGGGGCAAGGGGGATCACTTATCCGTGTTGACAGTCGTTTCTAATTACATGTTTCATAGAATGTGGGAGCTAGAAAGGACTTTAGAACTCATCTGGCCAAAGATGAGTTTGTCCCAAAATCATGTGGTCCAAACCAGATTAATGAGTAATTGGGAAACATTGAACAAAATAAGTAAAAATACAATACAGCATGGTTAATGTTAATTTGTGGTTTTCTAAATCAGTGTGCCTTGGGTTTCTGTTTGAGTTTGACCCCATGGTCTCTAGTCCAAACTCTTTTTGTTATGTGTAGATAAGGAGACTGGAGCCTCAGAAGGTGAAATTGTTTGCAAAGTTTTCACAGTGAGCTAGCAGCCAAACTGGAATTAGAACTGAAGCTGATAGGCTCATAGACTGAGAAATAAAAGGGCCTTTCCAGGTCGAGCCTCTTTATTTTATAGATGAGTATACTGAGACCTAGAGAGGATTAGGAACTTGCCCAAAATCCAGGTAGGAAAAGGCAGACCCAAGATTGGAACCAGAACAGATTTAGTGCTAGAAGGGACCCTAGAAGTCAAGTCCAAATTCCTCATGTTACAGATGTGGAACCTAAGGCCCAGAGAGGTCAATGACTTGCCCAGGATCACACAATGAATAAGTGTCCAACATGGGATTTGAACCCTACCCTGCCTCCCTTGTCGGAGCTTCTTTGATGGAAGATCTGGCGCCATGTTGATCACATGCTTTCCACTGCACCATGTTTCTGATTCCCTCTTGGGCTCTTTTATCACTACAGCACCATGCTTCCGCCTTCCTTTCAGGAGGTTACAGGATAGGTGTCCCATATCTAAAACTTCACATTTAAGATACCTGGAACCTTTTTTTAAGAGTATCATTAATAGTATTTTGCCCTTCCAAGGGAATTTTGGCCATAATGTGTGTGTCTGAGGTAATTAAAAATGTGATGCAATAATAGCCAGCCGAGCTGATCTGAAATAGAAATTCATTGTTAATGTAAACTGAGCATTTATTTCTTGTGTATTTATCACTAGGTCATTGGGCACATGGAAAAATAATCCTTACAAAAAAAGCATTTTTTGAGATTTGATATAATTATCATAAATCCTTTGGGGATTATTAGTTGAAAGTCACTGTATGCCTATAATCTTGTTGCAGTTATTGGCATTGGGTCACTTAAACATTTTAATATAGAGAGGGGAAAGAGAAGAGAATAAACATTTTTTTTGAGGGGGAAAGGCAAGGCATTTGGGGTTAAGTGACTTGCCCAAGGTCACACAGCTAGTAAATATGTCAAGTGTCTGATTGGATTTGAACTCAGGTCCTCCTGAGAATAAACATTTATTAAGCACCTACTATGTGCTACACACTTTACAAATATCTCATTTGATCCCCTAACAACCCTGAGAGGCAGATACTATTATGATCCCCATTTTACAGTTAAGGAAACTGAGGGAAACCATGATTAAGTGAATTGCCCAGGTTCATACAGCTAGTAAGTGTCTAAAGCTGGATTTTAATTCAGTCAAAGCACTTATTAAACTCTATCTGTCACTGTGCTAAGCCCTGGTAATACAAATACATGCCAAAAGACAATCCCTGCCTTCAAGGACACAAATTCTAATGTGAGAAGATCTCCCAGAAAAGGAAGCAAGGGAACAGGGTGGAGAAGTAGTTTGGAAAATCATGAACTGATCCATGTTTGAATTGAGTTTGAAGTGAGCATGTTTAGCATGAGTACTCCTCGAATGGAGAGTATGGGGATGAACCAATTGTGATTCATCCAATCAAGGTAGGCAATAGGATATTACTAGGCAGAACCGTGTTGCAGCCAGTACAAACCTTTTATTTTCAGTGTGAGAACTGCTACTTTGGAAATCTGCAAATGCGATAAATGAGGGCTTACTTTATTGTTTCTTTATTGTTTTGTGGATTTTTAGACTTAAGAAAACGATGGGAATACTATTAATAAGGAAGATTAAACTTAAAAGTGTTTAAATTTGGGGGGTGCACTTTTTTTTTCCAGCTAGCAGCATACTACTGGTGCTAAGTGAATGGGTAGAGAATTCTTATCTCGGGTCTGCTCAACTTAATACTGAAATTTTCAGAGGCTTTATTAGGTTTTCTGTATTTTATACTAGTTATAATTTTATGCTACTTAGAATTTTAGCTAGTTTAAAAATCCTTTATATTTGCTAGATTTAAAAATTTGCCAAGTTTAAAAAAAAACTCTTAGAGATTTTTACAACTATAGGCATCTTGGTTATCATCATAATCAATGCATAATATATGTGAGCATTTTTCTGTGTGTGTCACTGTGAGCCTCTGTATATAACTGCTTAAGTTGGACAAGGCCTTCATTTTGAGGTCTTCTGGCAAACTAGGTCCTCCTGGCTGTCAGGTCCAGAACATTTTAAAGTCAGGATGTAAGTATATTAAGTTTGACAATAAAGATTTTCAAGGTAAAGCATCTAACACTGCCTTCACATCTCAAACAAAAGTTTAAACTTGACCCTCTTCCAGGATTTGAAAAGGCTTCTTACAATATTTTATATCCCACATTGAATTAGGTGACAGGAAGTAACATAGTTAATAGAACTGGGCTCAGATCCAGAAAGACTTGGGGTCAAATCTTGGGCCCCACACCTACTGCCTTTGTGACCCAGGACCAGTCACTTAACCCCTTGAATTCTCTAAGGCTAAGTTTTGCAGAGAAGGTGCCAACCTGCATAGGTAGAAGGGATTCCCTCTTCCAGGAGTACCCCATAACAGATATCACACATCTAGGTCCTATTACATGATGTGATCAAATGCATTAGATTGGATTTTTGTCATAATCTATGTTCTTATGAGAAAAAATATTTGATTGTAATAAGAATTTAAACATTTAAATGGGAGTTATTAGCTGAATTTACTGACCACCCCTTGTGTTCATGGGACTGTGTTAAGTTTTGTAGGGAATTATAAATGGAAAAAAGGAAACAAACCTTTATCCCACCCCACCCCCTGCTATTGTGAGGATAAAATTAAATAATAATTGTAAAAGCACTTAGCATAGTGCCTGGCATATCCAAGGCTGTGACCAAAGAAATCCATCCAAAGTCAAAGAAATCGTGACCTGAAGATGTCTCTAGTAGAATGTAAGCCCCTTGAGGGGCAGGATTATTTTCCTTTGTTGTCTTTGTGTCTTTAGCCCTTGCTGTTGGTGTTTGTCCTTCATCCTGGAAGAGGACCATGTCATCAGGGAGGTGATGCCATGACACACAAGTGCATTGGATCTCTGAAGAAAATGTAAATTTACATGAGGTCTAACATATAATAGCTACTTAATGTTGAATCCTTTTCTACAACCACTGAAATAGAAAGAGTCTAACAGGTGAAATTAGCCCTTTTATGGCTTCTTCAAGCAAAATAAAAGTTGCAACCAACATTTCTGTTGTTGCTTTTTAGGTTTGGACAGACAAGAAGAGAAACAGCTACTTGAACTTGCTTTAGAAGAAAGAGAAGCCATTGATCAAAATATCAACAGGTTATGCAGAGAGGTAATCTCTAATCTTCTTAGACATCAAACAGATCAATGGTTTTACTGAGAGCTCTTGGCTTTGGAGTTCACATTACTTTCTAGATACTACTTCATTATAAGTCTTATAGACACCGAATGATTTATCATTACCATTATTGTTGTTGTAAGTAATAACAATAACAATGATTGGTCGTATTTATATAGTATTTGCAGGTTTACAAAGTGCTTTACAAATGTCTCATTTTATGTCCACAACAGCCCTGGGAGGTAGGTCCTTTTACTAACACCATTTTACATTTGGGAAAACTGAGGCAGATAGAGAGGTTAAGTTACTTGGCCAGGGTCACACGGCTACTTAATGTGTGAGGAAGGATTTAAACTTAGATCTGACAGACTCCACATGCAGTTTACTGAATAGGAGAATACAAATAGGGCAGTGGGGGTGGTTTTAGTATGGTCTAGTGGAAACAGCAATGGATTTTGGGTTGGAAGACCTTGACTTGAATCCTGACTGTTGCACTTACCACTTGTGTGACCTCAGCTAATTCACACTCCCTGTTCTGGGCCTCCATTTCCTCAACTGTAAATCAAAGAGATTAGACCAGATCAATTCCAGGATCTCTCCTGAATCTACCAATTTATAATGCAATAATGAATCCCTTCTTTTTCAAAAGCTGACTTGGCAAAGAAACCAGAGGAGAGAACATGTTCTGGTGCCCAGTACCCACCAACCTGCTTTTATTTCCCACCAAACTAGAAATCCTGCAAATGGGGTAGAGAGGTGGGATGAAGCAGATGTGGCAGAGTTAGTTTATTATTACCACAAACTTAAAAATGAGGTTACAACATAAAGACAGAGCCAAGACTCCTGACTTTCAGTACAGTCAGTATTCTTCCTAATAGACAACATAGTTTACAACTTGAACTCTGTATCTCAGAAGAGATAGTTGGGAGAATCTCAGTCTTGGTAGCACCTATTAGTTTCATTTGGAAAGGTGTTTGGGCAGCTGTGAAATGTTTTCCCTTCTTTGCTGGGTTATATTTTTATTAGGAAATCTCCATTTCTAGTTGTGCCTCAGAAATTCTCCATTTGTGTCTTTTTGTCTGAGGGTAGATTCCAAAAGAACTCTTCAAACAGAGAGTGACTGTGAGGAGAAGTCAAGGCAGGACATGGTGTCCCTGCTCTCACCCAGAGGCAGAAAGAATGAACTGTCATGCCACAAAAGCCTTTATCTTCTCCCAAGGAAGGGTTTTCAAAGCTTGAATTTTTTTTCCTTTGGATGAATGAAACTAGTGTTTTGGAAATAATTATAATAAACCCAAACTGAGGGAAGTTGAATAGAAGACTTTGTCCTTTGAGCCAATGGTCAAAATTAAGATAAAAGATAAAACGATAACAGGGAAATTGAATCTCCCAAATTCATTGTCAATGAATTGTTCATGTGAAATGACCACTTATTTCACATCCAGTATCATCCTTATCACAGTCTGTATGGCACTTAGAGATCACGAACCTTCATTAAGTACTTTGAGATTTTTGTATCACATCTCTTAGTCAGGTACAAGTATTATTCAAAGTGAATGAGGAAAAATGGACATATAATCATAGCACATAAAAATTAGAATGTGTTTTCTCCCTCTTTCAGCTTTTCCAGGCTCTAGTGCCAAAGGAGAAAGATGATAAGAGTGATGTTATTTTAGAAGTAACAACTGGGAGAACGACTGGAGGTCAGTAAAATCATTTCATGGAGAAAATCCAAATTGATTTTCCCAAGTATCGATTTTATTTTTCTTTCTTTCATTTGCCTTCACTCGGATTTTTCAAATATCTCTTTGAAGAAAGATAAACTTTAAAAAAACCAAATACGTGTTTTGAAAGTTTAAAAAAACTAATGGACACAAATCAAGGCAATATAACACTTGTGAAAACTGATATGAATTACACTGTATGGTTTCTTCCTACATTCCAACATTTTAATGTACTTGAAAGCAGTTTAAGATGAACACAAAGGGCATCTTTGAAGACAGAACAAGAAAAATAATGCCATATAGTGGTTTAGTGCCTTGTTGTTTTTAGAGCACTTTTATGATAAAGGGGAAGCCTGAAAGGTACATGGGGAACAAGGAAAGGTAGTGCCATCTGCTTTCTCTTGAGCTCTGTTGGAATATGCGCAGGAACTGGAGTTCAGAAGCTGTAACCAGATACTTGCTATAGCTGACCTGAAGAAAACTGAAGGGGAGGAATGTCTGAAGGATGTAGGCATAAATCTGCAGAATTGGCCAGCTGAAGTTGTACCTTAGGGAAATACCAAACTTTGCCATCATTTTGGGAAAGTTAAGAAGCTGAAATGATACATATAGAACTGTGCTTACGTAAAATGTCTAGGAACAAAGTCCCTATCAATAATATGTCTAATGGTTATAATATGTAATAGCAGATGACTATTTTTCTGTATTCAGTCAGGGATAAACGGAGAATGTAGGAACACTATAGCTAATTTTTGGTATCTCATTCTAAGTTGTATGGGTTAGATTTCTACTAATGCCATTGTTTTTGAGTTTAAGTTTTCATTTGAGGGCAGAATGAGAAAAGTAGTTATTAACTATGCTGACAGCCTCAGGAAACCCTTTGGTACTTTGAATAGTCAGCCAGCCAGGGTAACTGTCTCCCTTTACATGGTCCTGAGTAACACTGACCGAATTTTTCTTCAAACCTGTAGCACACTAAGCTTTCCTCCAATTCTTCTTTTTAAAAAAGTGTTTATTTGTGTTTTTTAAAAGCACTCCAAATTTAATATGCATTAAAATTTAAATTGAATCCTCATTTAAAAGAATGGGCTTAAATATATGACCTAATTTATGGGACTTTTTTTCCAAGGAGAAAGAGGATGAACTAAAAGGGGGGAGAGGTTGGTCTGGGGAAGAGGGCAGCAGCAGTTTCCCAGCTGACTACCTGCAACAGACGCTTAAGTCTTCCCTTCCATCCCTCCCCCAAATGCTCTACTGCCTTGCTTTGCTTCACCAGTGATGGAGCAGGGGGAAGTGCACAGTTTTCCTATCTTAAGCACACCTAACAATACTTCTCACAGGAGCAAAAGGAACCTTAAGGGCACCCCTTTCATAGGTTTCCCCATCACTTACCTTTTTCCCCCTCAAAAAAAAAGCTGTGTTAATGATTTGGGGGGAACATTGCTTTCACTTCCCAGTAACCACCCCCATGCAACAAAGAGGCAAAAACACACTGGCCATGTCTGATGACACATGCTCCATTCTATACCCATAGTCCACCACCTTTTTCTTTTTTGAAACAATCTGGGTTAAGTAACTTGCTCAAGGTTACACGGCCAGGTGTTTCTGGGTGGGTGCTAAGTGTCTGAGCCTGGATTCGATCCCCAGGTCATCCCGACACTGGAGCCAGTGCTCTTACTCGCTGTGCTACCTGGACGCCCCGTCTACCACCTTTTTCCTGAGAAAATGAGGCATGCTCCCTTCTAAAGCATGATGCCCTCAGTGTTTCTGATTCTATCTTTTTTCTCAAATAAAATTTCTAAAACTTTCAATTGTATTCCTTGCCAATCCTCCAAGTCTCCAGGGCTAAAAGACTGCTCCACCCCATCTTTCCACTGGCTCTGCTGTTCCAGGATTTGTTCTGGGGTGCTATTTATGATTATTTGGAGGTGAATATGGGAGAGCTACAGTGATTCATGGCTTACTCTGCCTTCCTGGCTGAGTAAGTCTCAATTGCATTTCAAAAACCTTCCCCTTTCAATTGAAATCTCAGTTGTATTTCAAAAACCCTCCCCTATGAACTCCCTCTTTGATCTCTGCCTGTTGAATCACAGGGAAAAGCTAACAGGTACAAAAGCTAAATATCAACAACAGTAATAACAATAGCTAGCATTTATATAGCACCTACTGTGTGCCAGACACTGTGCTAAGTTCTTTTACCCCTACCTATACCTGACAGTGCACAGGTTCTAGAAGGTCCAACCCATTTGTAAAGACTTCCAGGCCAGGCCCAGTAATGTACTTTGTGTCTGGCATCCAGAGCTTAGCAGAGTGCACATAGTAGGCACCTCAGAAATACTTGTTGACTTGACTTGACTTGGTGACTAAGGACCAGTCTAGCTCTCTTTGGAGAAACTCTTATCAGTTTGGCCACAGAATGGTGAGTTTTTTAGCCATGGCATCTTGCAAAGGTCATCTATTAAAGCTATTATAGAGGATGTAATCCACATAAGTAGACTAAGTATTCACACCAGCAAAACATTGGGTTCTTTCAGTTAAGTGAGGGGCCCTGCTGACTTCAGAGGAGAAAGACATAAAAAGGTTTTTGTTTTTTCTAAAAAGCTGGTGCCAACTAAATATTCTTTTTTTTTAGGTGATATATGCCAACAGTTTACCAGAGAAATATTTGAAATGTACCAGAGCTATTCATGTTACAAGGGTTGGAACTTTGAGATTCTGAACTACACCACAGCTGACTACGGTATGAACACTCAGAGTATTCTGCCGTTCTTTGAAATCTGCCTGTCCTCTCTCTGATTTTTATCATTGCCATGACTGGAATAGTTTTTGAACTAGCAGGGGAGTTATATATGACACTTTACAGAACAAGGAAAAAACATGGTTCTTACCTTCAAAGAGTTTGTAATTTGACTGGGAAAGATATTGAATAAGTATGAATTGAATGTTCATTATGTGTTCAGCATTGTGCCAAAGGCTGTGGAGATAAGGAATGTATGTACAGTCTGGTCCCTTTCCTCTAGAAACTTAAAATTCAATTAAAATAAGAAAGTATTGATTAAGTACTTACTAGGTTCTATTGACAGGAATTGTGGCTTAGTAAAAGAGAGCTGACCTCCAAGCCAGGAAAACCTGGGTTCAAATCCTTTGTCTGACATTTTTCTGACTGTGTGACTTTGGACAAGTCACTCACCTCTCAAAACTCTAGGAAACTCTGAGTATTGGCCACTTATGCCCCTGTGTCTACGAGCTGGTTCTAGACATCAGACTGGATTTCAGCATCATTTCCCACCCAGTTGTGCACCCAGGTTATCTCACCATCTGCCTGTCTGCTACCTGTATACCCATCCATGCCTCCCCCAGAACAAAACAATTTCCCTGGTAATGTCACTCCCCAGTATGCATTGTCTTCCCCAACTAGAATGCAAGCTTCCCAAAGACAGGGACTGTATTGCTTAATGCATTTATATCCCTGGCTCTTTGCACACTGCTTAGCATTTAGTAATCTCAGAGAAGATACTGATAGTGGAACTCACAGGACTAATGAAATCATAATAATAATAGCAAGCATTTATATAGGGTCTGCAGTATGACAGGCACTATTCTAGGTACTTTATAAACTTTATCTCTTTTGATCCTCACAATAGCTCTGGGGAAAGTGAAGCAAAAAGAGGTTAAATGACTTGCCCAAGGTCACACAGCTAGTAAGTGTCTGAGGATGGATTTGAATTCAGGTCTTCCTGACTACAGGCCTAGTGTTCTGTCCACTACACCACCTAGCTAAAATCACAGCTTCCATTCCTGTCCCTGTCCTTTGTTTTATTTCTGAAAAATAAAACTAAACCATGATATAGGCGAGAGCAGATTGGGGGAGGGGGTATACAGTGGGATTGCTGGTTTGGGGTGGTGGGTAGGGGAGGGATGGGGAGAAAATTTGTAACCCAAAATCTTGTGGAAATGAATGATATAAACTAAAAACAAACATAAAATTTAATAAAAAAAAAAGAAATACCGACGTGAGAAATTAAAAAAAAAAAAACTTAAACCATGAAACCATGGTGAACAATCTTGGACGTAATATAACCTATGTGCTAAATTGTATATATGAAATGATAGCAGGAAGACTTGAGTTAAAATTTGATTTCAGACATTTACTAACTGCCACCCTCTGTTTGCCTCAGTTTCCTTATCTGTAAAATGGGGTGTAGCAGCAAGCGCCCCAAGCGTCCTCAGGGTGGCTGCCCATACAGGTGCTTGGATTTGCTTTGATAAAGGAAAGCAACTCAAAATGGGTTAACAAGCTTACTTTAATCAGTCAAATATGTATCGTTTACCTAGTTCAGGGGAAAAAGGTCAGTACCCCGAACTTCAGAATATACAAACAGAATTATCAAGACAGAAACAGATCAAGTAGATTTCCAAACTGTCCAACCATTACATCCATACCAAACAACATCTGGGTTTCAACATCTGGGTTTTCAAAGCCGAGGGGGGGCTCTCAACAACGGCTTCCCAGAATCCAGATCAAATCACAGAACACTTCTCAAAGTGAGCCCCAAAACAAAGCTACACATCAGGGCTTATATAGCCTTCTCCTGGCTCAGAGAATGTAACAACCTTATTGACTCACTGGCCAATCAAGAAGTAGCTACTGAAAAACAAGCCTCCCAGCCCAGGCTCCAGGTGCACTTTAGCCTAGGGGCAGGGAAGATCTTCAAAATTTACATTCCCATTACATGATATATAGCACCTACTTCCTAGGGTTGTTATAAAGATAAAATGAGATGATATTTATCATGTATTTCACAAACCTTAAAGCACTATGTAGATGCCTGTTATCATCATCATTACTATTATGTTTGAATCAATGCTTGGCACAAGCTGAAACTGAACATAGAAGGAGGTGCTGGGATCCCTCTTGTATTTACAAGAAGTCAGCCCTAGCTAAATGCTGTTAAATTTTCTATTGATGATCTACCTAGAAATAGTCAGGAGTTGATTTTACCATAGTTCGTTTAAGAACTTCAAGACTTATTAGATTAGTCAACATTATCAAATAACTTGGCCGAGCATCCTTCTTGCGTGGAAGCCCCCAGTCCACAGAGCGCCTCAATCTGGACACAGCTCTGTTTTTTGGGGGGGGGTTTGTTTTTGTTTTTTTAGTTTTTCCCCCAATTTATTTATTTTTAGTTTTCAACATTCATTTCCACAAGATTGGGAGTTACAAATTTTCTCCCCATCTTTCCCCTACCTCCCACCCCAAGATGGTGAACAGCTCTAGTTTTTAAGGGTTTGCCACACACTAAACTAGACCTTAAGTAAGAGCCATCAAGGCCTTGAATTTAATATATGGAATTTAATATATGTGTAACCTCTGTATTTCTTTGTATTTGAAGGTGGGTTGCACCATGCAGCCGCTCGAATTTCTGGTGACAGTGTCTACAAGTATTTGAAGTATGAAGGTGGGATTCACCGAGTTCAGAGAATTCCTGAGGTTGGCCTCTCCTCAAGAATGCAGCGGATTCACACAGGAACAATGTCCGTTATTGTTCTTCCTCAGCCAGATGAGGTAACCTCACCAAACAGCCAGTCCAAATGGGCATGATGTACAAGATTTTCCCTTTCTGGAAGAATCGGTTGTTTTGATGATCTCAAAATGTGTCCATAACCCAAAGTGGGAGCCTTCAGCTTTTCCCAGTGTGAAGGATATTATCAGTGAGCCAAGAAACCCTTATGTATGTGAGGCACTGTGCAAAGTTCTTGGGATACAAGGAAAGGCAGAAACAGGATCCCTGTCTTCAGGGAACTCACATTCTAATGGGGGAGGTAAACAAACACATATGTATTGGATGTAGTCAGTGTAAATTGGAGGTGATCTCAGAGGGAAGGTACTGTAGTGGAGAGGATGGGAAAAGCCCTATACAAGAAGGTGGGGGGCGGCTAGGTGGCGCAGTGAGTAAAGCACCGGCCCTGGAGTCAGGAGGACCCGAGTTTGGTTTCAGTCTCACACAAAAAAAACAACTAGCCATGTAACCTTGGGCAAGTTACTTAACCCCAATTGCCCTCCAAAAGGCAAAAAAAAAAAAAAAGGTGGGACTTGACCTGAGTGTGGAAGTCAGGGAAGCTAAGTGGCAGAGGTAAGGAGGGAGAGTATTCCAGGCACAGGGGAGAGCTAGTGAATAGGGATAGAATTGGAGATGGAGTGTTATGTGTGATGAACAGCAAGGAGCCAACGTTTGTTGGATCTTCAGAGTGTGTAGCCTTGGGGTAGCTAGGTGATACAATAGGTAGAACACTAGCCCTGGAATCAAGAGGACCTGAGTTCAAATCTAGCCTCAGACACTAGCTGTGTGACCCTGGGCAAGTCACTTAACCCTGATCTCCTCCAAAAGATTAAAAAAAAAAGAGTATGTGGTCTTGAACTTGAGTCTATGAACTTAAAAACATTTTTTTTCATACTATAATTTAAGTGGTTTCCTTTGCATGGGGCAGCTAAGTGGTACAATGGATAGAATGTTGGGTCTAGAATCAGGAAGAGCTGAGTTCAAATGCAGCCTCAGATATTTACTAGCTATGTGACCCCAGGCAAGCCACTTAATCCTGTTTGCTTCAGTTTCCTTAACTGTAAAATGGGGATAATAGTAGCCCTTACTTCCCAGGGTTGTTGAGCATCAAATGAGGTGATATTTGTAAAAGCACCTAGTTTTGACTAGGTAGCTCTCTATGAAATGCCAGCCCAAGTGGGCACTACTTGAAAACCCCCAATGACAGGGAGCTCAGTATTACCGGAGGCAGACCATTCTACAAGAAGAAGTTTATATTTATGTCAAGACTGAATCTGCTTTTCTGTACTTTTGCTGTTGTTTCTAGTTCCACCCTCTGGGGGCAAATAAGCCAAAACCTCTTCCATGTGACAACCTATCCGATACCTGAAGACAGCTGTCATGTTTCCCTAAGGCTTCTTTCCTCCAGGGTAAACATTACTTGTTTCTCAAAAGATTTGGCTAGAGCAGGATTTAAAGTTCCCTGACTTTTCCAGTCACTCCCTCTTCTATCTTCTCCCTTTAGCTTATCAATGTCTTTCCTAAATTATGGCTCCCAGAACTTAACGCAATACTGTAAATGTGCCAGAGTGGAGTGGGAGTATCATTCTCATTCACTCTGGATACTACACTTCTATTAATGCTGCCTACCCTTGGTTAGCCATTTGACTGCCATGTTATATTCTTGTTTCCTTTTAGGCTTTCAGTCCACTAAAACCCCAGCGTCTTTTCATATAAAATGTGCTCTGGTGATGCCTCCCCTAGCCTGTGCTGGTGCTACTGATTCTCTTAACCCAGGTGTGAGACTTTTACATTTATCTTCCATTGAAGTCCTGCTTAGATGCCTCATTGCAGTAAGAGGTGACTCTCTTTCAAAGGCTCCATACCAGCCTTTATATACCAGGCTCTATATAAGCCCTGAAAGGTTGGAAAGACTATGGAGAGGTCCAGCAATGGACCAGTTGAGCAAAATTCAGGGAGGTTCACCCACAAAAGTTGATCCACGAGGTGAAGAAGATATCCATAGCAACTAATAATACTATCTGTTAAACTATAGAGTTGTGATCTGGTAGGATGTGGAAGAGAATTCCACATCAGTGAAATCACAGGATTATTTTAAGCATTGATGCAAATTTCATCCTTTTATTTTGGGCACATCATTTAATTTAGTTTTTGAAAAGTTTTTTAGAAGTATTTTAGAGGCTTTTTTAATAATTTTTTTTGTATTTCCAAACACTTTTTATTAATGAAAGAGTAGATAACAAACTAAACACACAATTGAAAAAACCTAGAAATCTACGCCCCCCTCCCCCGCCAAATGTCTTATTAAACAATAAAACAGAAATCGTGAAAAACCAAAGGCAAGCCTAACAAAATTGAAACAAAAAGAGTCCCCAATCAATTAATAAACTAGGAACCAGGTTTTTTGGTGTGGTTTTTTTGGGGGGGAGGTAGGAGGGGAGAAATCAAAAGCAAAAAGTGAATTGACAGCTAATAAAGAAACAAAAGAAATTATTAAGAATTATTTTGCCCAGTTATATACCAATAAAATTGACAACTAAATTAAGTGGATGAATATTTACAAAAATACAAAATTCCCTATCAATTGAAGAAGAAATAAAGGACTAAAATAACCTAATCAGAAAAATAAATTGAATAAAACATAAATGAATTCCCAGAAGGAAAAAAAATAAACCAGAACCAGATAGATTTACAAGATATTTCTATCAAACATTGAAAGAACAACTAATTCCTATGATATCATAAACTGTTGGAGGGAAAAAGGGAAAAGAAATCGACCTTACAAATTCCTTCTATGACACAGATATGGTCTTGATATCTAACCCAGAGAGAGTTAAAACAGAAAGAAAACTATAAGTCAATTTCCTGACTGCTGACAGGTAGTCAGACTTAATATCTCCACTTCAATTTTAGAGATGGGAAATACACTTACCTCAGGAGAGAGATGGTTCTCTTGTTGGACAACTTTGTACTGAACCAAAACCTTCTCACTGGTTCACTGAGGGATCATTGTCCTTCATGTAGAGCAATGAGAAGCAAGACTGCTTTTATTTATATAATTTTTTTTCTGATTTACATCATTCATTTCCTCCAGATTTTGAGTTACAAATTTTCTACCCATTTTTCCCCTGCCCATCACCCCAAAATAGCAGTCCCACAGGATAACCCCTCCTTCAATCTGTTCTCTCCCTTATTTTCTCCCATATCCCTTTCGACTTTTCCAGTGGATCTCTATGCCCCAGTGCCTGTATATCTTATTTCCCAATTACATGTAAAATAGTGTTAATAATAGTATATATATTTGATTTTAAAACTTTGAATTCCAGATTCATTCCCTTCCTTCCTTGTCACCCACCCTTACTGGGAAGACAAGCAGTTCAGTATAGGTTGTACATGTGTGGCTAATGCAAAACAATAATGTAGTAGATATATTGTAAAAGAATGACTATATTTCCCTCCCTCCTATCCCACCTCCCACTAGTTCTATTCTCTACTTTGATCCCATCCCTTTTCAAAAGTGAGTGCTTCCAACTTCCTTCCCCCCAGTCTGCCCTCCCTTCCAACATCCCCTGTCTCATTCTCTTCCCCCCCTACTCTCCTGGAGGGTGAGATACCCTGTTTAGTGTGTATTTCATTCCCTCCTCAAGCCAAATTCAATGGGAATGAGGTTGACCCATTCCCTTTTGCCTTCCTATTCTTTCCCTCCATTGTAACCATTTTCCCTTGCCTCTACTATATGAGATAGTTTACCCCATTCTGTCTCCTCCCATCTCCTCTCATTGTATTCCTCTCTCACCTCTTCATTTCACCTTTTAAGTATCATCCCTTCCTGTTAAATTGGTTCTGTGCCCTCTATGTATACCTGTAAACATATATACACACATTCACATATGTATTCATATGCCCCTATCCCTTCATATATAGACATATATATATACATATATATTTCTATTCCCTTCAACTACTGAGAAAAGTTTCATAAGTTAAAATTATTGTTTTTCCATGTAGGAATGTTAATAATTCAACTTTGATAAGTTCCTTATGATTCCTTTTCCCTGTTTACCTTCTCATGCTTCTCTTGCTTCTTGTATCTGAATGTCAAATTTTCTATTCAACTCTGGTTTTTTTCAACAAGAATGCTTGAAAGTCCTCTATTCCACTGAATGACCATATTTTCCCCTGAAACATGATACTCAATTTTGCTGGGTAGGTGACTCTTGGTTTTAATCCCAGCTCCTTTGACCTCCAGAATATCATATTCCAAGCCCTGCGATCCCTCAGTGTAGAAGCTGCCAGATCCTGGGTTATCCTGATTGTGTTTCCACAATATTCAAATTGTTTCTTCCTGGCTGCTTGTAATATTCTCTCCTTCATCTGGGAATTCCGGAACCTGGCTATAATATTCCTAGGAGTTTTCTTTTTGGGATCTTTTTCAGGAGGCGATCAGTAGATTCTTTCAACCTCTATTTTGCCCTCTGGTTCTAAAACATCAGGACAGTTTTCTTTGAGAACTTCCTGGAGGATGATTTCTAGGTTCTTACTTTGATCATGGCTTTCAGGTAGACCAATAATTTTTAAATTCTCTCTCCTGGATCTATTTTCCAGGTCAGTGGTTTTTCCCATGAGATATTTCACATTGCCTTCTATTCTTTCATTTGTTTGGATCTGTTTGGTAGCATCTTGATCTCTCATCAAGTCACTAGCTTTCCTTCAATCCATTCTAAATCTGAGGGAATGATTCTCCTCATTGAGCTTTTGAGATTCTTCTTCCATCTGGCAAATTCGCCTTTTTAAGGCATTCCTGTCCTCATTGCCTTTTTGAGCCTCTTTTGCCATTTGAGTTAGTCTATTCTTTAAGGTGTTATTTTCTTCAGTCAGGTTGTTGACTCTCATTTCATAATTTTCTTGCATCGTTCTCATTTCTCTTCCCAATTTGTCCTCCACTTCTCTTATCTGCTTCTTAAGGTCCTCTATGGCCTGTAACCAGATCATATTTTCCTTTGAAGCTTTTGGTGCAGGAGTTCTGACTTCACTGTCTTCCTCCCGTTCCATGCTTTGCTCCTTTGTGTCCCCAAAATAGGAGTCTAATATTGTAGTCTTCTGTTTGTTTTGCTTCCTTTGTCTGGTCATGTCACCCCTCAGTCACTTGAGCCCTAAGCTTTTTGCCACAGTAGGACTCTGCCACCAGACAGGGGAGCTTTCGTCCCAAACGCAGGGGTTTTCTCAGCTGCCAGAAGTATTAGATGGGTGCCCTCTCTGAGGTCTCCACACGCTCTGGCAAGCTGTACACACACCCCAGGACCTCCACCCTAGACTGCAATCCAGATCCAAGCAGGTTAAAGCAAGAGTGATTACTCCTCAGACTGGTGCTTGGTACCCCTACACTCTGCAGGCCAGGACCTGGCTGTACTGGCCTCTCAGCGGCTGCTCACCCTGGGGGCAAAAGCCACGCACTCCCACTTACTGGGTCCCAAATTTCAGACTGCACTGACCTCTCACTTTGTCCTTCGCATCTATGTGTTGATAATTCTGGAGACAGCCATAGCTGCTGCTGATCTGGAGTCCCTCAGGCCAGCGGCTGGTCAGGCCTGCCCTGGGGCTAAAGCCTCAGCATGGGGCTGGGCTTGGCTCCCAGAGCATTGTGCTGGCTGATTCCTGCCGGCCTGCTGGGCTGTCCTCTATGGGAGGTTAGCTTCTCTGTGTCATTTTGTGGGTTCTGCCACTCCAAAGTTTGTTTAGAGTCCCCTTTTAACATGAATTGGGGAAGGTGGAAACCGGAGCCCAGAGGAGGTCCTGCTTCTACTCCGCCATCTTGACTCCAACTGCCCAAAGACTGCTTTTTTATAATAGACCTTTGATTATTTTAAGACAATGACTAGGTCTTCTTTAAATTTTCTCTACTCTAGGTTAAACATAATCAATTCTTCTTTGTATGACATGGTTCTTAGACTTCATGATATTTTAGCTGCCCTCCTATAGCAACTCATTAATTTCTCAGTCAAAAAAGAGACATGATACTCACAATGTTATAACCAATGCAAATAAAATAGACCTGTTCTCTACCTTGTTTTGGTGATTATATTTCTATTAATGTTGCTTTAAACTAAATTATATTAAGTCTTTTGTCAACAGATTTGGGGTTACTTCCATATCAGGAAGATTGGGCCTAGAGCCTAGTTCCATCCACCTTTTTTAGGATAATAGAATTTTTTTTTAAATTTGTAAGTACTCATTATTTCTCCCTTAAACTGTATCTCCCCAATTGAACAATTTTTTAAAAAGAGAAAATCCTTAAGAAATATGCATAATTCAGCAAAACAAAGTCCCACATCAGCTATATCTAAAGATGTTTCATTCTTTATTTTAAAGCCCTGGCAAGAGATGGATAGTTTATCATTGCATTCATCAGAGCTTTAATGTTTTTTTTATATTATGTTGCCATCATAGAACCTGCTCTCCCTAGCTCTATTCACGTCACTGCATCAGTTTACAGAGGTCTTCCTAGTTTCCTCTGAAACTGTCCATTTTGTAATTTCTTATGGCACAATAATACTCCTTTACATTCACATACCATAATTTGTGTGGCCATTCCCCAAGTGGGCACCCCTTAGTTTCCAATTTGGATCTACTATGAAAAGAACTGTTATAAATATTTTTGTATATGTATGTCCTTTTCTTCTTTCTTTGCTCTCTTTGGGGTATAGGAGTAGTGGCAGAGCTTTTTATTAAGGATATGCAGATTACTTTTTATGACATAATTCCAAATTGCTTTCCAGGGAAAAAAGTATTGATTTTATGAAGGAAAAGTTCCACCAATGGTGTATGATTATGTCAGTTTTCCCTTAGCTCCTTCAATATTTTCCTTTCTTTGTCAATCTGTTGGGTGTGAGGTGGAACCTTTAAGTTGATTTAATTTGCATTTCTCTAATTCTAGTCTAGAGGCTTTTTTTAGAGGAAGCTGGGTGGTACAGTAGATGAAGTGCTAAGTCTGGAGTCAGGAAGACCCTGAGTTTAAATATTCAAATTCAGATACTCACTAGCTGTGTTGCTCTGTGCAAGTTACTTAACCTCTGCCTGCCTCAATTTCCTCAACTATAAAATGGGGATAATAATAGTGTGTACCTGCCAGAGTTGTTGTGAGGAACAAATGAGATAATATTTATAGAGCTTAGCACATATTAGGCACGTAATAAATGCTTGTTCCCTTGTGTCCTCCTCTCCTTTTACATCACAGTTATTACCAAATATGTCTTCCTGCTCCACTCATCAAACACTCCTTGTATACAATATTCCATACCCATAGTCTCCCACCTTTCCACTGGGCAAGGTCTATTTCATCAGCTGTTTTTCAAGATCAAGATTAATCAGTGCATTAATCACTCAGTTTACTAGCCCATCATTTTAAAGTTTCCCTTCCTTTCTCCTTTAGCAACCCATTTCTCCTTGTTGGCTAGATTCAGGTATAACAGCCATTCCTTTTCTCTCTTTCTCTAACTTTTCAAGAAGGAAAGTATCATTAAGTAAGGCAAGTCAAGATTTTATCTATCCACAAATCTCATCTCTTTAATACGAATTTCCTGTTACCTAATTTTGCTCTATGCTCAGTCTGAAAAAACATTCTCCTTTATATAGAAAGCAAGTAAAATAAAATTTATATAGTTCTGCCTTTTCTCTCTGGTATTCCATCCAGCCTGAACAATGATTCTATCCCTTCTGTGACTTACACACTTGTCTATATGCAAGTGTATGTTGCTGTCTGTCCTTGAAGAGGACCATGACATCAGGGAGGTAATGCCATGACATGCAAGTGAACTGGATTTAAGTGAGGGAGGGCTGTGCAAAGTCACCAGCCACACTTTCTCCTCTAGAGCCATCTAGGTCCAGTGGCCAGATATAGATCAGGACAACTGGAGATGGCCCAGGTGAAGGACGTTGATCTTTTCAAGCTAAGGTCTTTAACAGGTCTCAGTTTGACTGAGGCAGTACTCATTCAGTGATTAAGGCTTAATAAAAATGAAGCAAATAATGACCTTTAAAAAAAATAGAAGTGTATGATTATAGAAACACAATGACCTAGTTAATCTAATGGAAGGAAGGATACTTGACCTCATAAGTATCACTGAGACTTGGTGGACGGAATTTATTACTATAATTTGGCTCTGGAAGCTTATATACATATATATGTGTGTGTGTGTATATGTATAAAATTTTATATACATATATAAAATACATGTATACATATATAAAATACATGTGTACATACATATATAAAATACATGTATACATGCATATGTAATGCATGTATATATGTGTGTGTATATGTATTATATATACTTTATCCAAAAGATATAGAATAGATACAAGAGATGGGTTAGTAGCATGATATATTACGACTATCCCTTCCTTAGAAGACATCTTAGAACCTGAGAGAAGAAGCATGGAAAACATTTGGGTGAAGGTTAACAGAGGTAGCAACAAAAACACTGTCATCGCAGGGGTGTACTATAGACTGGCTGACAGAAGGAGAGAATGTAATGAGATTATAAATTTGAACTGGAAACACAATATTGTAGTGATGGAGAAATTCGACTACAGGCATCTGTTGGTGTTCTCTCTGCCAAAAAACAGAGGAACTAAGAAATTTGTGACTTACCTTTATGATAAATTCATCTTTCAAAAAATGGAAGAAGTTGGGGCGGCGAGGTGGCGCAGTGAGTAAAGCACCAGCCCTGGAGTCAGGAGGACCTGAGTTCAAATCCAGCCTCAGACACTTAACACTTAACTAGCCATGTGACCTTGGGCAAGTCACTTAACCCCAATTGCCCTGCTTTCCCCCCTCCAAAAAAGATGGAAGAAGTGACATGAAAACTGCCACACTAGGCTTAATCCTGACTAACAAAAAGATACCCATTATTGATTTAAGAATGATATTATGGGGGCACATGAGCATTCCCTCATAGAGTTATTGATTAAGAAAGAGAGGGAGCTGGGCGTAGTCTTGTGTTCCCAAGATATTAGCAGAGCCAATTCCAAAGGGCTCCTAGAAAAACTAAGTGGAGGCCAGTGGTATAATATTTTTCAGGGGAAGTTGGCTGAAAAAGCATAGAAAACCATCCAATTATTAAATTCCAAAGACAGGCAGAAATAATTTCTCTGCAGATAAAAACAGGGAACTGGTTGAAAAGACAGGTTTGCATATATAGGGAACTTGTTGACAAATTCATATTGTGAAAAGATGTGTAGAGAGTATGGAAGGAAAGGTAGGTAAAAACGTTGAATGCAACAGGAGCATCAAAAGCAGATTGCAGACTGTTCATCTGTGGAAGCCGTTATCTGCCCATCTTATGACATTCTTGTCCATCTCCTCTGCCATTCTTGCCCATCCCCTCCTGTAAACCCACCATAGGAGTCTCCCCAGTATCCTGGGGGCTGCCTTCTTATTCTCTTGGCATTGCATAGATACTAATTAATCCTGTTGACACTCCATTGGTTATTCCTTACTCTTGTTGTCCTACTTTTTTTTCTGGGATCATAGAATCATATATTTAGATCTGAAGGGGACCTGAGAGGCCAACTAATGACTCTTTCATTTTATAAGATAGCTGAGACCCAGAGAGGAGAAATAACCTTCATGTAGGCAGTAAGTAGGAGAGACAGAGTTTGAACCCAGGTCTTCTGACTCTAAATCCAGCACTATTTCCACTGTACCACATTATTTACACTGCTTCTTCTGTGTTTGTATTTGTAACGTGTTGCAAACTGCTCAGGATCACGTCACCTCTTTATTACCTTTTGGGTTTTCCTTAGCTTCAGTTCTTTGGAAGGAAGGAAAGGAGGGAGAAGAAGGAATGTAGGGGGTGGAAGAGAAGGCAGCAAGCAAGAAAGGAAAGAAGCAAGCATTTATTAAGTGCCTACTGTACATTTTAGATACTGTAATAATATCTCTACAAGAATATCGATATGCCAAAAAATACTCTGATGATGTAGCATTCTTCTCCTTTATAACTCTGTGAGTGATAGAGAAGTAAAAGCTTATAAAATATTAGATTACCTATCACTTGATAACATTCAAAATTAGCATCACTAAATAGCAAGCAATTTTGAACACAATGTTTATGGTAATGATTTTTTATGAAATTTTTCTTATCAGTCTTGGGTAGTAGTAATAAATTACATTATTGCCCAACAGATGATTTATTGAAAAGATTTCAGTGTAAAATTATTACCATTGTTATTATTAAATAGAATTTTCACTAAGGGCAACACTTATAAATGCCTTTGATCTTAGGTAGATGTTAAAGTGGAACCCAAGGATTTGCGTATAGATACATTTCGAGCCAAAGGAGCAGGAGGGCAACATGTTAATACAACAGACAGTGCTGTCCGAATTGTTCATATTCCCACAGGTAAGTGTATCTTTTTTCTTTTGGATGTTTTACTTCCTTCCCAGTTAGAATCCAGTGAACTCCCAAGGTATTTGGGCTTCTTGAAGGTCTCTCCTATTAATTGAATTCAACAAATAATTATTAACCAGCTATGGTCAAGGCATGGTACTCGACACTATCCAACTAGGAGGAATACCTTTACCAGAGAACACAGACAGGATGGATGCCAGAGACAAACAAAGGCCCTTTAATCTAGAAGGATTGACCAGGCAACTAGGAATGAAAAGGTTGGCAGCCTAAGTTGCAACTTAAAAGGCAGATGAATCTTTCTGGTAATTACTGGAGCATCTCTTGCCATGGCTGCTTGACTTGGCATCAAATGCCTCTTCTGTACCTGTCCTCTGACCCCGTCCCTAAACTTTAGACTTCCTGGTAACCATCCTAGGACTCCTTACTAAGGATTAGTGCAGGGTTCTTAACCTTTTTGTGTCATAAGACACCTTTAGAGGTCTGGTGAAACCAATGGACCCCTTTTCAGAATGATGTTTTTAAATGCAGACAATAAGGTACATAGGATTCCAAAGGAGACCAAAAGTTAGTGAAAATAAAGATCGGTGCCGGGCTCAGATACTTAACACCCACACAAAAATAAGTGGCCGTGTAACCTTGAGCAAGTTACTTAACCCCAATTGCTTTAAAAAAAAATAGAAGAGAAGAAAAAAATCAGCAAATAAAATCTTTGGTGCATAATTACTGTTTCAAGGTTTGAATGGTCATGATCAGAGAAAATGTCTCAAATAAAATCAGCACATTTTTAAAAATCTGAAGCTATATGCAGTGTTCCACAGCTGTGGACCTCCCACCTCTGCAGGGAGGTTGAGGAGGTATATTTCTCTTCTTTGGAGCCATTCTTGTTCCTTGTAATTTTCCAACATTCCCTTTGATTGTCTTGTGATGGTGATTTTTCCATGTCCATTGTTGTAGCCATTGTGTGTGTTGTTATCTTGACTCTGCTTACTTCACTCTGCATTAGTTTATGGAGATCTCTATAGTCATCACAATCATCATTTCTTACAGTATAGTAATTACTCCCACACATTCATGTGCCTCAGTTCACTTAGGCATTACCCAGGTGATGGGTATCTACTTTGCTTTCCATTCTTTGCTAGAAGGTTTTTATTGCATTGGTAGGAGAGACCATAAGATATGAGAGAGTCCCTGGTGTTCAATCAGTGTGGGGAAAGCATCCAACAAGTGGAACACTGAATGTGAAAATGTAGGTATAAGTGTCTTCCCGTTCCTGCATGGAGATTCTGTGATTTGACTCTTGCTTGTCTCTTTCTGTTTCCATTGAGCAGCTGAGTGATTTTTATCTACATGTTGATTCCAACCATATGTCTTTTTTTCCCCTTTTCTTTTTTTTTAAATTTTTTTAGAGTCTTAGAGATTTGTTCACATTGGCCCCAGAAGACAGAACTAAGAGAAATGGCTAGAAGCTGGCAAAGGGACAGATTTCAGTCCTGTAGAAGGAAACACTTTCTAACAATAGGAGCTATCTGAAAGTAGGGTAGGCTCTCTGAGGAGGTAACAGGTTCCCTGTCACTGGAGGTCTTTTCATTGAAGTTGGATGCTCATTTGTGAGGCATTCTGTAGAAAGGATTTCTGGCTTTGGAGGTTTCTAGAAGTTGGAAAGGATCCCAGAGGTAAGAGGATTTAGAGCTGGAAAGGCTCCTTAGAGATCATCTAATCTAATTACTTCATTTTATATATGAGGAATTCTGTGCCCATAAAGGTAAACTGACTTGCCCCAGAGTTGCTCAGGTAAAATAAAATGGAGCCAGGACTGGAAATCAGGTCCTTTAATTTGAATTATACTTTCCATTCCAGAATTTTCTAGTCCGGTACCTACCAAAACTTTGTACATAATTACATGTACATCGTATCTGTGATGACTAACTTTGATAGACTGGGCTTCCCTCAGCAATGCAAGTAATAGAGCATGCTTAATATGAGTTCATGTGACCATTGTTCACTTCCAGGGTCTCTGATTTTTCAGGACTAGTAGTTGAATGCCAGCAAGAACGGTCACAGATCCAAAATAAAGATACAGCTTTGCGTGTGTTAAGAGCTAAACTCTACCAGCAGACTGTTGAGAGAGAACAAAGTAAAAGGCAGAGTGTTCGAAAACTACAGGTAAGATATAGGTAATGCATTTCTTCCTACTGCATAAAAATTAAGCACTTTGGGGTGGCTAGGTGATGCAGTGAATAGAGCACCGGCCCAGGAGTCAGGAGGACCTGAGTTCAAATTCGGGCTCAGACACTTGACACACTTACTATGTGACCCTGGGCAAGTCACCTAGCCCCAATTGCCTTGCCTTCCCCCCAAGATTAAATATTTTATCAAACGTAATACTTTTCCCATATTAAATGTTAATGTCATGCTCTGTTAACAGGAAATTGTCCATTTGTAAATAGGCTAAATGGATAATAATAATAATTATCATATATTATACTACATAAATGTTTTATATGTGGTACATTGTATTTTACAACAATAATATATAATAATAATAACAATAATAAAGGCTAATAAAAATAAAATAATAAAGTAAAATTGTCCATTTATAAATAGGCCAAATAGTATAATTATTATTATTGTATATTACATAAATATTATATAATATATGGCATATTGTATAATATACAAATCATATGTAATAATAACAGCTAGCATTTCTGTGTGGGCAGCTAGGTGGCACAATGGATACAATATCAGGCCTGAAGTCAAGAGGACCTGAGTTCTGGCCTCAGATACTTACTAGTTGTGTGACCCTGGGCAAGTCACTTAACCTTGTTTGCCTCAAGTTTTCTCATCTGTAAAATGAGCTGGAAAAGGAAATGCAAACCACTTCAGGATTTCTGCCAAGGAAACCCCAAAGGGGGTCACACAGAGTTGGACATTACTGAAATGTCTGAACAAAAACAAACCCCTCAATTTTGCCTAGGATTGAAAGCTCTGCTTTTATCCAAAGGAGATAAAGTGTGCTTCTTTGCTAAATACTTGTTTTCATCTAGACTGTGTTGCCTTTTTCTGACCTAGGTTATTCCTTAGCTATCCAGAGTTATACCTATATTTCTGCTAGTTAGTTTCATTATTGGGCAGATCTTCAACCCAATGCACCTCTCACAGTAGCAGAAGTAAGCTGGCTACTTTCTCAAACTGATTTTTCCCTTCTTAAGATGAAGCTTTTACGACCAGAGGATGAATTTTTTTCTGGCACAATGACTTAAAGATTTTTGAAGCTGTAGAGGGGTTGATGATTAGTAGAGAGGAGTGCCCCTGCTGATGAAATCATATGTTTCTTGAAGTATTTACATGGAAATTTCTGCAAATATTTTTGCAAAATTAATTGAAATTATTTTCTAATTTTTAAAAAGTTGCTGCCTATTCCTTGTTTTGTCACGTAGGGGGGAAAGGTTGTTTGTAGAGCTAGGTTTTAATTCCAGTTCTGTCACAACTTTGCTATGTGTGTATGACCTTGGGTAAATGATTTACCCTCACTAAGACTCAATTTCTTCATGTGTAAAATTAATAGGTTGAATTAGGTGATTTCTAAGGTCCATTCAAGATTTAAGATTTGGGGTTTTAATGTACCTGTTTGAGAGTAATTTAAACTCTTTGAAATTGAAAATCAATTACAAGGACTAGCCAAGTTGCAGCATATGTAGGTGAAAATGCTGTAAAACAATATAATTGAGACATTGATTACTGCTTGTTGTTACACAGGTAGGAACAAGAGCACAGTCAGAAAGAATTCGAACATATAACTTCACCCAGGACAGAGTCACTGACCATAGAATCTCTTATGAAGCTCGCGATATTAAGGTATTGCCTCTGACCTTGCTTTATCTATTCTTCATTTCCAATTAAGAAACAAATAATTTCATTTGGCTGTATTCTAAATGTTAACAAACAATCTGGAGTCAATATGCTAGTTTGTATTTGTCAGTCCCCCAAAATTTGTAAATGCTTTCCTTAGCCGAAGAATAATCCTACCATTCGGACTTAGAAGCCTTTCTTTGGAGATGTCAGGAGTCTCAGTCAAAACTTACATAGATGCCTTTTTTTTGGTCTGAGACTGGGTCTCCCATCTCACCCAGATTACAAGTGCAGTGACCATTCACTGGCCTCCTCAATGCTGATTAGTTAGGAAGTTTTGACCTGCCCCCTTTTTCTGACCTGGCCCAGTTCACCTCTTCTTAGACATCTAGGTGGTCCTCTGTTCCCTATGGGTCACTCTGTTAGTTCTGGACACCTGACCTCACGGGATTCACTAGATAGCCTCTGGCGGCAGCAGTAGGAATTACAAATGTGCACCACCATATCTGGCTAGGTGCCTCATTTTAAAGTATCAGTGCTTGTTTAAAAAATCTGTTTGTTGACATTGTATGTTGGTATGTAGTCAGGTCATCTTTGTTTATACTTCTTTCCTGTCCAATATGAGAATGGAAGCGTGTGTGAATCTTTACTCAGATGCTGTACTAATGCTGAACAGTACAGGTCTTAAAAGATTCTAACAGTATAATTAGAACTCAAGGCTAAAGAGATCTCCTCTAGAAAGCATCCTAGATACTCAGATAAAAATTGTGATGCATAGATAGTTTTCTTTGTCTGCTGAGTGGACTAATAAAGTGACTCTTGAAAGAGGGGACAGCAAAGAGATCATAAAAGTGGGAAAAGGTTCCATTTGTACAAAAATATTTATAGCAGCTCATTTTGTGGTGGCAAAGAATTGCAATCAAGGGGATGCCCATCAACTGGGGAATGGCTAAACAAGCTGTAGTATATGAATGTAATGGAATACTATCATACTATAAGAAATGAGGAGCAGATGAACTTCATAACAACCTGGAGAGACATATATAAACTGATGCCAAGTGAGGAGAGCAGAGCCAGGAGAACTTTGTACACAATTACATATACATCATATCTGTGACAACTAACTTTGATAGACTGGGCTCCCCTCAGCAATGCAAGGGGAGAAGACAATTTCAGAAGACCCATGATGGAAAGGGATGTCCACATCCAGAGAAAGAACCACAGAGTCTGAATGCAGACTGAAGCAAACTACTTGCTCTCTCTCTTCTGTGTTTTGTGTGGTTCCTTCTTTCTCATTCACTCCATTGGTTATCATTCTTCTTTATAGCTTGACTAATATTTAATGTGAAGGTATCTGTAGAACTTATATCTGATTGCTGGCCACCATGGTGGGGGGGGGGTAAGGGGGGAGAAGAAGGGGGAGAAAATTTGGAGCTCAGAAGATTGTGGAACTGAATGTTGTAAACTATAAGTAAATAAATTAAAATTAAAAAAAAGAAAGACAGAAAGAGGGGGGCAGATGAATAGCACCCTAGCATACGCAGGATGGCTTCTAGCACAGGTTCTTTGATCTGCTTTTCCAAAGGAAAGCATCTCAGAAAGGGTTAACAATCTTACTTTAATCAAACATATATATGTATCATTCACTTAGTTTGGGGAAAAAGTTAGCACACTGGACTACAGAAATTATAAGCAGACAACAAATATAGACAGAGAAAATAACACATTTCAACAGACCAACAGACAGGGCTTCTAGCTGTCTGACCATTACGTACATACATAGTTAGTTACCAGAGAGAGAAGCACCAACATCTGGGTTTTCAAAACTGGGGGCTCAAGGGCTACCCAGAGTCACATCAGGCCAAATCACACAACTTTTCCCATAAGTGAGCCCCAAAGGAAAACCTCACCTCAGAGTATATATACCCTTCTTTAGGGTGAGAGGATATCATAACCTTTATGACCCACTGCCTAATTACAAAGTAACAAAAGTTTGGGCATTCCTGAAAAACAAGCCTCCCCCCAATCCAGCCCCTCCTGTTGGGTTCCACTTGAGGCCCATTAGGGGGCAGGAAAGATCTTCAAATTCCCTAGGCCTATTAGGGAGCAGGGAAGGTATTCAGATTCCCTTACAATTACAATAGGCTAACAAGGATACATTCTTTCCTTGTAACAATTTAACTATCCTCTTTTTGTTTTCATAAGTACCTTTTTCACTACTCTGCTGTACCTGCCCTTACCAAAAATGATTTGTAAGAAACATATTTTTTCTTTTGTGACTTTCTCTGCTCAGGAGATATACGTGTGTGTGTGTGTGTGTGTGTGTGTGTGTGTGTGTGATCAGTGGAAATTTGAGGTACACATGGTCATCTCCTGCTGATGGTACTCTTGAGTGAAGAAACTGCAGTTTACCTGTCTGTGTGCATCCCATGATGGCCTATCTGGGCATTAGCCAATGAGATCACAGGAAATTCTTACAACAAATCTGTGACTTGTTTAAGGTCATTCATTAAATAGTAAATGCTCTTGGAATCAGAGACTTGGCCTCTGTCTTCCAACCCATTCTTAAATTCAGCGATCAGAGAAGGTTTACAAAATAATTTTGAAATCTTCTGATTGAAACAAACCATACAAATGGTTTTAAAAATCCAGTTTATAAAAAATTAAGTGTCTATTATGTACAACAGATGTGTATTCACAGAGTTGTTGGGAGAACCAAATGAAATAATGTATGTAAAGAGTATCACAAACTTGGGGCAGCTAGGTGGCGTAGTGAATACAGCACTGGCCATGGAGTCAGAAGGACCTGAGTTCAAATCTGGCTCAGACACTTAACACAAAACTAGTTGTGTGACCTTGGGCTAGTCACTTAACTCCAATTGCCCTACCTTCCCCCCTCCAAAAAGAAAAATCCAAAAAAAAAAAAAAGAGTACCACAAACCATAAGATTTTATTATTATATGCTTATGTATCTGAATTTAGATTATGGACAATGGTCTCTTAGAATACTAGTTGTAATTTACACTGGAAAAAGGTTAAATGACTAGGGATAAAAGTGGGTGTGTGGTTGAGGAGAGATTGCAAACAATGGGGAGGGAAGGGTTACTCCTTTTAGAAAAGAGGTAGAATGGACATGAATCTTGAGAAATCTGAGATAGAAGAGACATTTTTGGTAGAAGTGAGTATAAAGGTTTAAGTTTATTCAGAGGCAGAATCATAGAATGTTAAAAAGCTGGATATATGCCTAGAGCATGTCGTTCATTTTCTAGATAAGGAATCTAAGATCGAGGGAAGTTAAATTACTTGTCCAAAGTTACACAGGTGATTACAAACAGAAAGAACCCAAGTGTTCTGAGCCTTATGGCTCCCACCTTTGAGCCAGCAGCAATTGATTCCCAGCTTTTCAAGTTACATTTTATTTTATCCACTTACTAAAGACTCTGGAATCTTGATAGACTAACCAACAACAAGGAAAATTGACTGATAAATTAGACTGTCAATTTAAAATATTTAAGAACTACTTAGAATTCAGATTGGGCTTTTTTTTTTTGAAGCACTTTTGAACTAGTTTTCTTTCTGTAATTTTACAAAGTTGTAATCAACTTTATTCATAATTTCTTCTTGATTTTATGTGACAACAAAGGTAAAAAAAGAACCAAATATGATTTTTATCTTTTTCTGTTAACCAACTCTTCGTAAATAACTCTATCTTCCAGAATAATTAATATTTATTTCTTTTGTCAGGAATTTTTATGTGGTGGGAGACCTCTGGATATGCTGATCCAAAGACTTCTAGTGTCAGCAAATGAAGAAGCTCTTGTTGAAATTTTGAATAATCACATTAAATCTTCTGAATAAAGGAAGTGAAATGGGCACTTTAAAAAAAATAAAAGACTGAAACTTGGGTCACTTTGTTCAGTCCAATTTTTTTTCAGTCATGTACAATTTTTTATGACCCTATTTGAGGTTTTCTTGGCAAAGTTATTGAAGAGGATTGTCATTTCCTTTTCCAGCTTATTTTACAGATGAGGAAACTGAGGCAAACTGGGGTGAGTGACTTGCTCAAGGTCACAGAGCTAGTAAATGTTTCAGGCCACATTTGAACTCAGGAGGAATCATCTTCCTGACTCCAGACCTGGCACTCTATCTATTATGCCACCTAGCTGCCGTAGTAGGTTGCTATAGCCAAGTCCCACTGAAATGTTCAGAAAAAATAAACCTTAAAGGCCATTTTATTTCTGTCTTTTTTTTTCTTTTTGGATCCGGTTACACTTTGAAATTATTTCCTGCATTTGACACTAGAATTACTAAAAAGCTTAATCTATGTCTTTAAGTAATCATTTTAATACAATTTGACACATCTTTATTAAGCTGGTGATAAAAATGTTGAGACCAATGCTAGGAAATACAGGAGGTAAACACCAAATAATGGGCATTACCTTTATTTTACTTCTGTCTCTGAGGAGCTGGTGCCTCTTCTCCATACCAAGGCCTCCCCCTCTACCTGTACCCTTGATCCCATCACTCTCCCCCATGTCTTCTGAGAGTTTGACCTATCAATCATACAATTGAACAATGCAACAAACATTTTATTAAAAACTTATTATATGAAAATGACAAGTGCTGGAGAGAATGTGGAAAAATTGGAACACTAATGCATTGTTGGTGGAGTTGTGAACTGATTCAACCATTCTGAAGAGCAATCTGGAGCTACGCCTAAAGGGCTATAAATAATTTCATACCCTTTGACCCAGCAATACCATTTTTTTTTTTAAGCAATTGGGGTTAAGTAACTTGCTCAAGGTTACACGGCCAGTTATTTTGTATGGGTGTTAAGTATCTGAGGCCAGAACCGATCCTGGGTCTCCCGACTCCGGGGCTGGCACTCTTACTCACTGCACCACCTGGCCACCCCAACAATACCACTTCTAGCATTGTATCCCAAAGATATCATAGAAGTGGGAGGAAGACCCATATGTACAAAAATATTTATAGCAGCTCTTTTTGTGGTGGCAAAGAATTGGAAATTAAGGGGATGCCCATCAATTAGGGAATGGCTAAGTTGTGGTATATGAATGTAATGGTATACTATTGTGCTATGAGAAATGAGGAGTAGATGGACTACATATTTACCTGGAGAGGTTGATATGAACTGATGCTGAGTGAGAAGAGCAGAACCAGGAGAAATCTGTACACAATTACAGACACAGCGTATGTGTGATGACCAACTTTGATAGTCTGGATGCTTCTCAGCAATGCAGGGTTATAATACAACTCCAAAAGACTCATGATGGAGAGAGATGTCTACATTCATAGAAAGGACAGAGTTTGAATGCAGATTGAAGCAAATTACCTGCTCTCTTTCTTTTTCTTGTTTGGTTTTGCTTCCTCTTTCCCATTGTTCATTCCATCTGTTAAAATCCTTCTTTATAACCTGACTAATGTGAAACTAATTGCAGATTCTATACTTGGCTGCATGCCGCCATGGGGGGTGAGGGGAGACAGGGGGAGAAAATTTGAAACTCAAGGGATTGTAAAACTGAATCTTGTAAACTAAAAGTAAACAAATAAATTAATAAAGACAAAAACATTTAAAAAAAAAAACTTATTATGTGCAAAGCACTGTGCCTTCATTTTCATTTCTCTGATCAGCTTTTTCTCTACTGCACAGGTCTTTCCTTGTCCTTCAAAATTCCTTAATCTATCATCCTCTATCTCTTCCTCTTTTCATAGACTCCTAGAAAGAATCCAATACACTCACTACCTCTACTTCTTCCCTACCAGTTACTTCTCAGTCCTTTGCAATATGACATCCAACCCTACCACCATACTGAAATTGTTTTCTCCATATTCACCATCTCTTAACTGCTAAAACCAATGATCTTTTCTCAACCCTTCTTCATCTCTGCAGTTTTTGATATAGTTAGCTCTTCTCTCTACCCTTGGCTTCTGTGACACTGCTCTCTCCTGGTTCTTCTCATCCTACCTGTCTTAATGTTCTGTCTCTTACTGCATTATTGCCCACCTCCTCCCTCCTTATCATAGCTGTTTCTCCAAGGCTCTGGCCTAGACCCTCCTCTCTTTACTGTCTGTGTGTGTATATACATATGTATGTATATGTGTGTATGTATAAATATATGTATATATGTATATATAAAATCCCTTAAAGGTCTTTTTAAAAATTTATTTTTAAAAATATTTCCCAATTACCTGTAAAAACTTTTAACAATCATTTTTTTTTATTTTGAGTTCCAAATTCTCTTTCCTCTTCCCTCCTTCAGAAGACAAGCAGTTTGATTTCATGTGTGAGGTCATACAAAACATTCCCGTATTAGCCATGTTGCAAAAGAAAACACAAAACAATAAAGACAAATTTTTAAAAATATGCTTCAATCTACATTCAGAATTCATTAGTTCTCTCTCTGGAGGTGAATAGCATTTTTCACCACAGATTTTTTTTTTCCGGCTTTTTTTTGGAGGGCAGGGCAATTGGGGTTAAGTGACTTGCCCAAGGTCACATGGCTAGTAAGTGGTAAGTGTGTTTGAGGATTTGAACTCAGGTCCTTCTGACTCCAGGGCCCGTGCTCTATTCACTGCACCACTTAGCTGCCCCCCACCACAGATTCTTTAGAACTCTATTGGATCTTTGTTTTGATCAGAGTAGATAACTCACAGTTGATCATACTTAAAATATTGCTGTTTCTATGTACAATGTTCTCCTGGTTCTGCTCACTTCACTTTACATCAGTTTGTGTATGACTTCCAGGTTTTTCTGAAACTATCCTGCTCATCATTTTTTTTAAATTTTATTTTAGACTCAAACACCAGAACACAAATATAGAACAGAGAAAAGAAAACAAAAACATATCATAAACTTAAATACAAAGTTAGAAAGGGAAACAAAGCATAGCAGAACATAAGAGGATTCTAAATATGTAGCAATAAATTTTCATTTCAAGAAAGCCTGTATTGGGGGTGGCTAGGTGGCACAGTGAATAGAGCACTGGCCCTGGAGTCAGGAGGATCTGGGTTCGGATCTAGCCTCAGACACAACACACACACAAAAAACTAGCCATGTGACCTTGGGCAAGTCTCTCAACCCCAACTGCCCTCCAAAAAGCAAAAAATTAAAATAAAAAAAATGAAAGCCTGTATTATGAATAATACTCATTGTATTGAGAATTGTCCATCTTTGCTTCCTTGTGAGTTTTCTTTTGTTCTCTGCTGTATACTTTTTTACTTTGTTCTTTTTTTTCCCTCCCTCCGTCCCTGTAGCGGCAAGCACCCCGGCGTCCCTAGGATGGATGCTCACACAGGTTCTTAGATCTGCTTTGATAAAGGAAAGCAACTCAAAATGGGTTAACAAACTTACTTTAATCAGTCAAACATGTATCGTTTACCTAGTTCAGGGGAAAGAGGTCAGCACCCCGAACTTCAGAATATACAGACAGAATTATCAAGACAGAAACAGATCAAGTAGACAGATTTCCAAACTGTCCAACCATTACATCCATACCTAATCAACATCTGGGTTTCAACATCTGGGTTTTTCAAAGCCGGGGGGCTCTGGACAACAGCTTTCCAGAGTTTCATCCGATCAAATCACAGAACACTTTTCAAAGTGAGCCCCAAAACAAAACCTCAAATCAGGGTTTATATAGCCTTCTCCTGGCTCAGAGAATGTAACAACCTTATTGACTCACTGGCCAATCAAGAAGTATCTACTGAAAAACAAGCCTCCCAGCCCAGGCTCCAGGTGCACTTTAGCCTAGGGGCAGGGAAGATCTTTAAAATTTACATTCCCATTACACCCCCCAAGGCTACAATAAAGTTTAGATACATTTCTCTATAGGTATAAATATATACATACACATATACATATATAGACATATACTGTCCCAAACACACTCTACTCCTGATCTTTGTTTTTGTGTTTGTGCATATCTCTCGTTTCCTATCCCTCCTGCCTCCTCTACCCACTAGCTTGCCCTCCTGTTGCTTGCCTATCCCCCTCCGAGGATCCCTCCCCTATTCTCCCATTCCCATAAATCTAAATACCCTTCTACATCCCCCTTTTACCTATTCCTTTTCCCTCCCCTCTAAAATCCTTCCCTTGTCCTCTCCCCCCTCCTTTTACCCCTAATGTTTTATTTCTTCAGAATTTAGATTTTTATATTCATATATATATATATATATATATATATGTATATATATATATATATATATTGTTCCCTCTTAAGTCCATTCCCAATGAAAGTAGGTTACCAGAACTACCAGCCCTCCTCCCCCATCTAATTCCTCTGTATCGATTCTTCCTCTTGTACCTCATTTGTATAAGATAATTACTCTCTCTAGCTGTTCCTAAATGGTTTTACTTTTTAAATTCATATCATACTCAGGTTTACCCCAATCTTTCTTAAGAGCTGCCCAAATATTAATAAGAATCTCAGATATACATTTTACATATATAAAAAATAAACAGTCTGTCCTTATAAATCCCTTCTAATCAGTCTTTCATATGTACCTTATATTTCCATTGGTTCTTGTATGTCAAATCTTCTGAGTTCAGGACTTATTTATTTATTGCTTTTCAGAGGGGGACAATTGGGGTTAAGTGACTTGCCCAAGGTCACGTGGCTAGTAAGTATTAAGTGTCTGAGGCTGGATTTGAACTTAGGTCCTCCTGACTCCAGGGCCAGTGCACCACCTAGCTGTCCCAAGTTCAGGATTTTTTTTAACAAAGTCTTGAAAATCAGAGAGTTTATCAAATATCCATTTTTTTTTTCTTCAGGATAATACTTAACTTTGCAGGGTATGATATTTTTAGCTGGAGTCCCAGTTCTTTTGCTCTTCAATATGTTATATTCCAAGACCTGAGGTCCTTTAATGTCTCTGCTGCTAGGTGTTGTGTGAGTCTAATTGGGCAGCATCATATTTAAATTGTTTTAATCTTGATGCTTTTAACATTTTATCCTTGAGCTGGGGGTTTTTGAATTTGACTCTGATATTCCTATGAGTTTTCCTCATAGGATCTCTTTTAAGTGGTGATTGATAGATTTTTTTTTTTCTATTTCTACTTTCTCCCCTTGTTCTAATACTTCAGGGCAATTTTCTTTAATTATTTTCTTATTATTCTATCAAGATTCTTCTTTTGATCATAACTATCAGTTAGTCTGATTATTTTTATATTTCTCTTGATGTATTCTCCAAATCTATTGTTTTTCTTATGTTTCACTTCCTCTTGTGTGGGGTACGGAGACCCTAACCCAAATTGACTACTCAGAGACCTCTCAAAGTGAAGACAGAAAGCTTTATTAGAATCTCGCGAGAAGCGAGCAGTCCAGTCTCCAGGACAGCACTTCTCAGAGGCCGCCGTACAGAAGCTAAAGCTGGGTTAAATAAGCAAGGGTTACAAACATTAACATAATTATTACTAATGAGGCTCTTATCTTGTTGAATAATATACATAATACATGAAGTCTATTACGCAAGTGCAGTAACAACCTTAGAATACTGGACCCCTTTTCAGTCTACTTGATACATTCTTATCTGGACTTGAGGGTCTCAAGGCTACTGTCTATTCCTTGATTGGTCATATCTACCTGCTGCTGCCAGCTCCTTCCATTCTTCATTATTTTTAGTATTATCTAGGAGTTTTTGTCTGAGAACCAGGGTCTGAGCTTCTTCCCAAGGATACTGCCTATCTCCCTCTTACCAGTAGTCTTGTTCAGCAATTCTTGCAGTTCTATAGAAACTTAACTCTTTTATGGCAAGCTAGGTGAAGGGGAGGGGGTGGCGCGGGGGAGCTGACTAGAATAGGGCAACTATATAGAAAGATTTTTAAGGTTTCAAAATCACATAATTTCTAGAAAAATGGAAACTTAGGCCTAAGGCCTAAGGACCTACTTACTATAACAAACAGTCTCTGAGAAACCACATTTTTACCTTTCCCATACACTCTTCTATTTTTTCATTATTCACATTTTGTTTATTTCTCAATCTCTTCTAATTTCACTGGCTTCACTTTGCCCAATTCTAATTTTCAAGGTGTCATTTTCTTCCTTAAGATTCTGAATTTCTTTTTCCTTTCATAACCTTCTTGTTTTTCTTGGATTATTCTTTAAAAAAAAGTTTTTCCTCCATCTCTGTCATTCGATTTTTAAAGCCTTTTTAAAGATTTTCTATGAATTCTTGTTGGGCAGGTGAACATTTAATAGGGTTTTCTTTATTTCAATATCCTCCTCTGAAGATGAACGTCAGTCACCTCCATTCCCATAATAGCTTTCTATGGTTGGATTCTTTCTCCTTTACCTGTACATTTTTTGTGGTAATAGCTTAATTTTTGTAATCACCTCTAACTTTGGGGTATGGGAAATGTTGCCTTTTGCCCCAGATCTTCAGTTCTTCCCTCTAGCCTGGAACCAGTCAAATCTCCAACCTCTTGTAACTGCCTGCAGCCAGGGGCTTTCTGCCCCACTGCCTCTGCACCCACCAGCATGTGCTGGTTCCTTCTCACCTCCACTGCTTTTTGCAGCACAGCTGGGTCTGGTGTTCCTGGTCAGCAGAGGTTCATTCTCATCTTCCAGGGCTCAACTGCCCTACTCCCCTCACTATTCCCTGGGTAAAAGTTCCTGTGGCTGGGGCTAAGGCAGCCTCTCAAACCAACCAACCCAGGACTTGCTGCTTGTTAAAACGGAACCTAGCCAGGAGGTGTTTACTTTTCACCAGACCAAATCTTGTCCTGGGATTTTTCTTCAAATCTTCTCAAACTGTCCCATGAAGATCCCTGTTGTGCCCCTGTTCTTATTTATCTGCATCCACAGATGCAGCTCACCCTAAGGTGCTATTCTGACTCTTGTGGGGGAAAATCTTGGGAGCTTGGAATTTTCTGACCTACTCTGCCATCTTCCCAGAATCCTCTCCCCAACATTTCTTACAGTACAATAGTATTGCATCACAAACATAAACTATAACTTGTTCAGCTATTCTTCAATTAATGGGCATCCTTTCAATTTCCAATTCTTTGCCACCACAAAAAAGAGCTGCTATATTTTTGTATAAATAGGTCCTTTCCCCTCTGCTTTGACCTTAGAAATCTTATTAGTTTCCATGGATTCAAGTATCTGCAGACAGATGACTCCCCAATCCACAAATCTAGCCTAATTTCTTCCGTCAACTCCAGTCACTGCTTACTAGATTCTTCCTTCTGAATTTCCTATAAATACCTCAAATGCAGTAGGTCCAGAATGGAATTTGTCTTCCCCATCTAACTCTCCCCCTCCTACAAATTTTCCTATTTCTGTTGAGGACACCAATATTCTCCCATTCAAAGTCTCAGCTTTCTCATCTGTAAAATGGGGATAATGCCTTATTGTGAGGCAGATAAGTGGTATGGTAGATAAAGCACTGGTACTGGAGTCAGGAACACTGGAGTTCAAATAAATCCCTTACTAGCTGTAGCCTTGGGCAAGTCTCTTAGTCTCAGTTTCCTCAGTTGTAAAATTCGGATAATAATAGTACCTACCTCCTACTATTGTAAGGTTCAAAAGAAGTTCTATAAACACTTAGCACAATGCCTGGCACATAGTAGGTGCTGTATAAATGCTAGCCTTTATTAATTTCTACAGATTGATTTGTAAAATGTCAAAATGCTGAATATCAAATATTAAAAATAAATGATTGTTTTCCCTGCTTCCAGTCTTTTTGGTCTCCACACAACTGAGAAAATTAACTTTCTAAAGCACAGAGCTGGCCATATTTTAAAATTTTTGTCCTTGTATGCCCAGTGTATACCGTGTTTCCCCAATAATAAGACACTGTCTTATTATTTTTTTGGACAGAAAAACACCACAGGGCTTATTTTCAGGGGAGGGCTTATTTTAATGAACATTGATAGCAATTTTAATAAACAGGTAAATGTGAACAAAAAAATGTACCTTTATTCAATAAGCAAATCACTGGGGAAGAACAGGATGACACACTCACTGCTGCAGCTCTGACTGGATGTGGGGGGGGACGGTGCATATAGAGGGTACCGTAATGTTGCATGTAGAGCAGGGGACCACCTTCACTACAGTAGCAATCTTAATAGGGCTTATTTTCGGGGGAGGGCTTATTTTAGAGGAATCTTACACAGTAAGGGGAGGGCTTATTTTCGGGATAGGTCTTATTATCAGGGAAACATGGTAGTACAGTGACTTGTACAGAGAAAGCATTCAATAAATGTCTGTTTGTTGAATTAAAGTGTCACTCTCTTACTCAAAAACCTTGAGGGTAAAAAACCCAACCCCAACTCCTTAACTTGGCATTTAAGGTCTTTCATGATTTTGTTCTGAATTACCTTTTTAGTGTTCTTTCATACTACTGCCCTTCATGACTTCTACATTCCATTCAAACTGGATTAGTCACTGTTGTCCAGACTCAATGTTCCAATCTCCCCACTCTGTGTAGTCACACACTCCCCTTCACCTCCACTTCTCAGAATCCTCATCTTCCTTCCTTCCATCCTGCAGGTCCTACCACTTTCTGAACCCATCTGTTAGGTCCCCTCCTCTTTGGCCACATCCTCCCACCCATGCCTCCTGCCCCACCCCACCCCCTATCTTCCTTCCCAGTTGTTAATTCAAGCACTTTCTTTTTCAATTTTCCTCATACTGTGCTGGTGCACATTATCCCTCCCATCCTGGCACTGTATCCACACTTAACTGTGGAATTGATTCTATAGCTATGGTCACATCATTTGATCTCTTTGAGTGCTTTAAAGAAATTGTGTTCCTGTAAATTATGTTGATGATTTTTTTTATTTACCACTTCAAATATTTGCAAGGGATAGGGACTGGGCCTATGATTTCTTTCGAAGACATTCTGATAGGAACTTTCTCTGCAATTTACAATCTTAGGGTTGCCTGGAAAACTGAAAGACTATGATTAACCCAGGGTCACAGAGCCAATGTCTGCCTGAGGAGGGACTTGAAACCAGGTGTGTTGGGGATTGGAGGCCTACTCTCTAAGCACTATGCCATAATACCTCTCCTATTTATACACACACCTTTTGAAATTTCTGTCTAAAAGGATTTTTTTTTATGCTCTACTTTATTTTAGAGGAAAGTCTCTATCATGCTTAATCTTGGAAAAACTCTAAATATTAGGTTTTCAATCAACAAAGTTTTAGGCTGGCTTTTTTTCCATGCCTGTCAGATGGAGGATACTTATGTAAATTGGAGACATTAAAATAAATTTCTAAAAGTCTACACTTCATACAAACAATGCAAAACCTTCAAGATATCATGTGGAAGTAAGTTTTTATTTTTAAAACAAACTTTGAAAGTTTTTGGTAACAAAAGACGAGCAAACTATGAAACAACGTGAATGACTGATATTTTTGAATAAATTTCTAAAAAGTTAGCCAGTATGAACAGGCTATCTAAAAGATCTACTTTTAAAGGTGCATGACAGTTTGAGAAGCAATTTAGCTAAAACTAAATCATATAAAAACAGGAATTGTGATCTTTTAAAAAGCAACCATTTTTTTTTTCCTGGCATGCCAGCTATGAATGCTGGTTTCTCAGTTGACTCCAGACTCAAGGGGATTAAGGAACTAACAATCCTACTGGAAGCTGAAGCAATAATTAAGGATTGCTGATGTTTATATAATGCCTGCTATGTGCCAGGCACTGTGCTTAAGTGCTTTACAATATTATTTCAACAACCCTGGGCTATAGGGGATATTATTATCTCCATTTTATTGATGAGGGAACTGAGGCGAACAGAGGTTAAATGACTTGCCCAGGGTCACATAGCTAGTAAGGGTCTGAAACTGAATTTGAACTGTTCTTCCTGACTCTGTGGTTCCAAAAGGAGTCTATAGCTGTGAATAAATGAAAGGGGGATTGAAGGCGAGCGCGGGCTCGGGGGCATTTAAAAAAATCCTTTGAGGCTTTCATCACCTCTTTCCCATGTTAAAGACTCCCTCAACTGTCAATAAGGTTATACTAAAATGGGCATTCTTAGCCATCTCTTATCACAAATGAGTGCTGGTTTCTAAGTACTGTACATGTGCTCTCCATGGGAATTTTACTAGCTTCCCACAGTGGAGTTCAGAATTAAAAAAAAATAATAATTCTAAAAACTTTTTAATTAAACTAGGAGAAATCTTCAGGATGCAAGGAAATCATTAAAGCGCTGCTTCTGGGAGGAGGCGGGAGAAGTCACTAAAGCTGCACTGCCATTTCTAAGGTCCATTAAAGCCGCGGATCATTGCCATCCTTGGCTCCAGAGCAGGAAGAATCATTACGTGGCTTAACAGAGAGCGATTAAGATTAAAAAGAGTTACCAAGAGTCCTATGAGAATTTTGGAGTATATCCTTAGGCACTGATTTTTAAAAAATTTTGGTTGATAATCTCTATGGTTACGTCATATTCATGCCAGCCCTCCCCCTCCCCCGCCCAGGACCATCCCTTGTTTTAAAAAGAAAATGTTTTTTTGAGAAAAAAAAGTCAAGCGTCTGATAGTATATGCAATATTCTACACCTGGAGTTGCCCACCTCTGCATCAAGGGGGGGGGGGGGAACTACGCTTTAATTGACTTTAAAACCAAATTAAAGGCCCAGTGTGGCCGGCACCTTCCTTCAACACTAACGACCCCGTCGCCTCAACACAATGAAACGAAAACTCCCGACGTACCCTCCTCTCCTGACCTTTCCTTGACCCCAGCATGCCTTGCGCCTCCCAGAGGCACCTGGGAACTGTAGTCTCCCGGGGCCGCCCCCGTCACCAGGACAGCAGCTGCAGCTTTCTCAGCCCGCTGCTGCTGCCGAGAGGAAAGGAAGAGGAGGAGGAGGGGGAGGAGAGAGCGGAGCGACGCGAGCCAGACGCAGCCCGCGGAGAAGAGAAACCTGCTCTTCTGGCTAGGGCGGCTCAGCGAGGGCGCGGAGCCAGCGGCAGGACTCGAGCGGGCGCTGCAGCCAGCCCAGCGCGGTGGCGGCGGCCCGCTTCGGAGCAAGGAGACAACCCCCATATTCAGTCCCAGCCCTAGCACCAGTTCCGGCCCGGCGCCCGCGCCTCCTCTACCGCCACCACGCAGTCCCGGGAGGAGCCTCCGCGCCCCCGCCGCCTGCCCAACCCCCGCGGGGGAAGGCGGCCCAGGAAGATGGCCGGACCCTCGGTCTCTTCCTTCTTCTCGGGACCCGAGGAGCTGGAGGACGCGGCCCACGCCCCAGCCCTGCTGGCCCAGCTCAAGTCCTTTTACGATGCCAGGCTGCTGTGCGATGTAACCATCGAGGTGGCTGCTCCCGGCGGGGGGCCTGGCGCCGGCCGGCTTTTCGCATGCAATCGCAACGTGCTGGCGGCCGCGTGCCCCTACTTTAAGAGCATGTTCACTGGAGGACTGTTCGAGAGCCAGCAACCACGTGTGACCATGCACGACGTGGACGCTGAGTCATTGGCGCTGCTGCTGGACTACTGCTACACAGGTCGCGTGTCGGTGAGCGAGACCAACGTGCAGCGGCTCTACGCTGCGGCGGACATGCTGCAGCTCGAGTATGTGCGTGAGGCCTGCGCTGCCTTCCTGGCCCGCCGCCTAGACGTGGCCAACTGTGCCTCCATCCTCAAGTTCGCGGATGCATTCGACCACCCGCAGCTGCGCGCCAAGGCCTTGGCCTTTGTGGCCCGCAATTTCTCCCAGCTCAGTGGGGCGCCTCGCCCTGGCGGTGAGGAGTCCCTGGCAGAGCTGAGCCTGGCTCAGCTGCAGGAGGTGCTGCGCTTGGACAGCCTGGACGTGGACAGCGAGCGCATCGTGTGCACCGTGGCTGTGCAGTGGCTGGAGGCTGCCCCCTTGGAGCGCGGCCCTAGCGCCCCTGAGGTGCTGCGCTGCGTGCGCTGGCTGCACTTTGGAGACCGCGACCGTGCCTACCTGGAGGGGCTGCGTTCCAAACCCTTCGTCAAGCGCTACTGCCCAGGGCTCATCGAGTCTGCGCTGCGCACCCGCTTTGGGGATGCGATGGTCAAGACTCCACAGCCCGCCCTGCCAGCCCCTAGCAGCGCCACCGGCCCTGTGGCCGAGAGCCCAGCCCGCCGAATAGGCATGATGGCTAAAGAGATGGTCATCTTTTTCGGACACCCCAAGGACCCCTTCTTGTGCTATGACCCTTACTCGGGAGACATCTACACCATGCCATCGCCTTTGACCAGTCTTGCTCACAATAAGACCATCACTTCCTCAGCAGTCTGTGTGTCCCCAGACAATGACATCTACCTGGCCGCCCAGCCCAAGAAGCAGCTCTGGGTCTATAATCCGGCCCAGAACAGTTGGCAACAGCTGGCTGACCGCCTCATGTGCCGAGAGGGCATGGACTTAGCCTACCTCAATGGCTACATTTACATCTTGGGAGGTCGAGACCCAGTGACAGGAGTGAAATTGAAGGAAGTAGAATGCTACAGTATCCAGAGGAACCAGTGGGTTTTGGTGGCCCCGGTGCCACATTCCTTCTATTCCTTTGAACTAATCATGGTTCACGACTACCTGTACGCTGTCAATAACAAACGGATGCTCTGCTATGACCCCAGCCGCAACCAGTGGCTGAACTGTGCCTCCCTCAAGCGCAGCGACTTCCAGGAGGCTTGTGTCTTCAACGAGGAGATCTACTGCATATGTGACATTCCGGTCATGAAGGTCTACAACCCAGCCCGGGGAGAGTGGAGGCGCATCAGCAACATTCCCCTGGATGCAGATACCCACAACTACCAGATTGTCCGGCATGGGCAGAAGTTACTGCTCATCACCTCCACTACCCCGCAGTGGAAGAAGAACAGGGTCACGGTCCATGAATATGAACCCAGTGATGACCGCTGGGTCAACATAGGGACTATGCTGGGACTTCTGCAGTATGACTCGGGCTTCATCTGCCTCTCTGCTCGGGTCTACCCCTCCTGCCTTGAGCCAGGACAGAGTTTCATCACAGAGGAAGATGATGTTCGCAGTGAATCCAGTGCCGACTGGGACTTAGAAGGACTCAGTGAACTCGACTCAGAATCAGGGAGTTCCAGCTCCTTCTCAGAAGATGAAGTCTGGGTCCAAGTGGCTCCCAGAGGGAATGCATTTATGCAGCAGGGTTCATTATAAAGATGTTGATTGGGAAGAATAGTTTATTGGTATGGAATGTATTTCAATAGTTCCCCCACCCATCATTTTTTCCCTCTACCGCCCAATTAAAAAACAAGTTGAAACTGATGATTTGGTTTAGTAGGGAACAGTGTTTGGAAATATTAATGTATTGCATTATTACAAGATTTAAGCATAAATATTTAAAGAACATTACAGATCAAAGAAATGCAACCTATTTACTAATTTACTGTGCTAAAGAAAGAAGTCCAGGGTTTACCTTTAATAGTAAAATGCTATGCAAAATAAGCTAGATGGTAATTTAAAAAGGCTCTCTGTTTTCTCAGTATTTAATCATCCGTTGCACTGACGGATTGATTAGATTTTTGTTAGTATGTTTATGCTTTGATAAGCTTGAATTTAGCTTGCTGTTCATTTTAAAACTGTGAATTGCCATAAGCATTGTAACTTTTGAAAGATTGAATTGTGATTTTATATTAGGAACTTGGTGGAAATAGGATTTGATGGAAAAAATGTTTAAAAGTATACTTTTTCCTTCAGATAATGAAAATAGTGGATTATCCAAAGTACCAATGTAATTTTTTCTTACATATTTTAAAGTGAAATACAATATTTGAAATCTTAGATTAATCCCCAAAATTTAGGCTACAAAAAGGTGATTTTATTTGCCACAAAGTTTAGAATAGATCTCTTACTAGCCTAAGGAAAAAATCAGGACTCCACTATTTGTTTGAAAAGCAATTCAAGGATCAGTTGTGAAATGTGAAAGTTTGTGAATTTGCCAAATGACACTTGCCTTCTTTAAAATGACATTCCTTTCCATTAATGTCAAGAGATCATTTAAAAAAAAAAACCTTCCTAAACCAAAAATTAATTTGCCTTGTTAAACCTTGATATTTTGAACTATATGCTATACTTATATATATCTATATATATATTCGAATCATATCAACAACTTTTTCACAAGACAATATTTAGGCTATTTTGAATTTTATTGCAGTGGTCATTTCTTGAATTACTTCCCCAAGAGACTTTGGATATACAATTTTGGTGATGGTTTTAGAGAGCTTTTCAGTGGGAGATGGATTGTTACTTTATGGTTAATGTCAGAGAATATTGAATGTGAAGGTGTGTATAAACTTAAGTATTTTATTGAATTTAGTAGTAATTGTGTCTATTGACTATAACATCAAGTGCCAGCAAATATGAACATTTTAAAAATGCTGTGTATAAGGCCTGTTTTCGTGTAGCATTGAGAAAAATACTCTACCAAGTTTGTAAAAATACTATAAAAGTTCTTGATTATCAGCTATGAGCTATTTTTCTATTAAAAGTTGACAATTTAAGAACACAAACTGGATGATGGGGGTTTTTTTTGATCCATATTTTTCCATTTAAGTATTCCCTTGCAGACTCTCAAGGTTTAACCTCCCAAAGATTGCATGTTTTGGTTTTTATTAGAGCATATGGACTTGTTTTATGTTAATTCTGTGAACCATGCACCCCTTTCTTCTTTTATTCTTCTGGAAACAATAATGTAAGAGAAACTCCAAAGGATAGACTTCTTTCAGAACTGCAAGAAACTCCCTCTTCTGAATAGACGACCAAAGTGTAGTTGCTACTTGTATTCTGAGGGCTTTTCTCTAATTTAGTTGATACAACATTTTAATATAAATTATACATTGAATAAATGTTACGTATAAATAATTACCCTCTTCTCAAAAACATTGTAGTATTTGACCTAGGGTGGTCTTTGGTTTCTCTGCCTGCCTGAGGTAAGAATGTAATACTAACTTTTGCCTGGATCCAGGACCTGACCTGAGGTTCTTAACCAAACTTAAGGACCCATAATCAGAATAATGTCTTTTTTTTTTTTTAAAGCAATTGGGGTTGAGGAACTTGCTCAAGGTTACAGGGCCAGTTATTTATGGGTGTAATGCTAAGTATCAGAGCCCGGATTTGATCCCAGGTCATCCCAACTCTGGGACTGGTGCTCTTACTCACTGAGCCACCTGGCCGCCCTAGATTAATGTCTTCTTAAATGCTTAAAGTAAAATACATAAGATTACAAAAAAGGCCAATTATAATGAAATAGATGTATCAGAATTTTTTTTTTTGCTTTTTTGGAGGGGGGGAGGCAGGGCAATTGGTGTTAAGTAACTTGCCCAAGGTCACACAGCTAGTAAGTATTAAGTGTCTGAAGGCAGATTTGAACTCAGGTCTTTCTAACTCCAGGGCCGGTGCTCTACTCACTGCACCACCTAAATGCCCCCAGAATACTTTTTAAAAACCAGTTCACCAAAGCCAAGTTAAAAACTTCCGCATCCTAAATGGAATTTGAAATCTTGGCAACTCTACCACATGCTCTTTTTTGAAAGAAATTTGTAGTTAAAGATTTTTTTTTATAAGCAATTGGGGTTAAGTAACTTGCTCAAGGTTACATGGCTTACAAGGTTGCAGTTATTTCTGGGTGTGGTGCTAAGTATCTGAGCATGGATTCGATCCCAGGTCATTGCGCCACCTGGCTGCCCCTTGGTAAAGGAGATTGTTCACAGTACTGGTATTGATGGCTTTGGGCAGCTCTTCCTTACTCAAATCCATTTCACCTCACAAGTTCCTCTTCAAGAAGGAAGGACAACCAACCAACCACACCAATCTTATAGCCTTTATTTGTTAAGTCTGCCACTGAATTGAGATTAAACTCCCACAGGAAATGATTTTTCAGCAGTGCAAGTATATTTTTGGCAAGAAATTTGCTTCCAGCCAGGTCTAGCCTTTGTTTTTGAATGTTGAAACATAAAATTAAAAAGCCAGTGTAGTCAAAAGATAGTGATTATGACCAGACCCCTATGTGCCCAGCTTAGTTATTTGCAAGGATAAATGAGCAACTATATCAGTTCCTGGAGGAAAATCCTTACAAATACACAATACCCACCATTTAAAAAAAATAAAGGTTAAGACCTTTATTTTTTAATGAAGTTCTCTGAAAGAAGCTTAAATTAATTTATTTTTAAAATTCCCTTGAGATAAGAGATTTTACAGTAACATGATTTGCCTAAAGACAATAAAAGCTTACTAATAAAAATTGTTTGTAGATCCCAAGTTCCTTGATTCCCCATCCAAAATTCCGTTTGAAAACCTTCTTCTTGCTCACTTAGTAACAAAACTGGCAGAGGAGTTTGTTTTTGGTTTTTGGTGACAGGAAAACATCCTTGGTCTAATTTCCAGGTAGTAAGATTAAATTGACATCTTTCAGATCAGGTATATGACCCATCTGATCTTAAGGAATGGTGATTGCCACCATTCCTTGAATTTAATCCAATGTTAATTGTCCTATGGATGTATGTGATGTGTTTGGTCTGAAGAGGTAAAGAATTTAATTTCTAACAAGAATTTTCAACTCTGAAGATAAAGGGCATTGAATTTTCCAAAGGAATAACTGTGTGGTTTCTAGATTGTAAGAATCTCTGTATCTGCTGACTTGTTAAAGGCAGCAAAAGAAAAAGTCTGAGCCTTAGGGGGTAATGCCATTCCTTTAGAATCTGTTAACTCTGACCCCAGGTCATCATCTGTAATTTGGAATTAAGTAGTACCTGGATTACTTACCTCTATGAAAGGTCTTTGCTAATTTATCTAAGTACATTATTGTAATAATGGCTCCACTTTTTCCTATCAAGACTTTTTTTTTTTAAAGCAATTGGGGTTAAGTAACTTGCCCAAGGTTACAGAGCCAGTTATTCTTGTGTGGGTGTTAAGTATCTGAGGCCTGAACTGGATCCTGGTCCTCCTGACTCCGGGGCTGGCACTCCTACTCACTGTGCCACCTAGCCGCACCTCAAGACAAATTTTTTATAAAATTCTTACAACACTTGGAAAGAAAGATGCTATCCAACCAGTGCTCCATCATGGGCCTGCAAGGACCTGTTTTTGTGAGTGATTATATCAAGTTATGTTATCCATTAAATAGGAACATTATTCCTTAACTCAAAATTAATGTGAAAATAGTTATATGTGGAATGTTACTTCCTTAAAAAAAAGAAGTGGTCTTTACATGTAACTGGAAAAGGTAAAATAGGGTGGCTAGGTGACGAAGTGAATAGAGCACTAGCCCTGGAGGCAGGAGGACCTGAGTTCAAATCAGGCCTCAGACACTTAACACTTACTGGCCCTGTGACCTTGGGCAAGTCACTTAACCCCAATTGCCTAGCCTTACCCCCTGCAAAAAAAAAAAATTAAAAAAATATTATGTACATTAAAAAAAATTGGCATTTGTCACTCCTTCCCCTGCAATTTTGGCAGTCACACTTTTTATCACTCTTACAGAGATTAGATTAACTAGATCTGTTAATCCAAAACAGAGTTTTGATGAGACCAGACAAAAAATACAAACTAATGATAGCATCACTATCGTGTAGCAAGTAATGAATGAAAGCAATATAGGCTGTTTATCTCTGGGGCAGGTGGGCTGGGGTGCTTCTTTTCTTCCCAAAGAGATTACTGTATATTAAAAGGTCCACCTTTTTGGTGCCTAGGCTTCTGGCAACTTTGATCCTATAGAATAGCTAAATACAGAAACCAAAAAGAGTCTAAGCAAGAAACAATGACAGATGAAAGCATAAGGCCTAAAGATTCTGTATGACTTGTGGACTGGCTGATGAACCTTCACCCCAAATGAAAACCAATATTCTTTTTTTTGGAAGGGCAATTGGGGTTAAGTGACTTGCCCAAGGTCACACGACTAGTAAGTGTTAAGTATCTGAGGTCACATTTGAACTCAGGTCCTCCTGACACCAGGGCCGGTGCTCTATTCACTAGGCCACCGAGCCACCCCCAAAAAACCAATATTCTTATTGGTTGGCAAGTGCTATGAAAGCCAAACTCCCCATGCAATGGAGAATTGAGGAAGAAAGGAGAGAGATGGGGGGATAAAGGAGAGAAAGGTCAAGAGTAGAAGTAGGGGCAGTAGTTGAGATGGCAAGAAGTAGCAGGCACAGAAGATCTGATATATACCAGTAAAAAATAGGTGACTGTGGGAAGTAAATGGAAAAAGCATCAGAACCAGAGGAGTTTTGCAGTGGGGTATGATTAGAGGTAGGGCAGACTGTATTCATGCAGCCCAGTAAAGGAATCTATAAATAGAACTTGGAGGGGGCGGGGTTTGTGAGGTTGGATGGCAAAAAATAAGTAAGCAAATTTATTTTCACTAACTTCTCACTAAAATGTATCATTTCCTTCAGTTATGAACTTGAAAAAAAAATTCTGAAAAGGGGTCCATGACATGAAATCCTACTCTAGGGATATGCACAATCCCAAAAGCACAACTGCTTTACAATCTACTAGAGATTGAAAGAGGAGGGGCAATGAGGTGGTGCAGTGAATAGAGCACCGGCCCTAGAGTCAGGAGGATCTGAGTTCAAATCCAGCCTCAGACCCTTAACACTTACTAGCTATGTGACCTTGGGCAAGTCGCTTAACCCCAACTGCCCTCAAAAAAAAAAATTTGAAAGAGGAGAAAGGAAAGAAACAAGCATTAAAACTAAAGCATCATATTGAACAGTACTATAATTTGTTGTTACAATGCAAACAGAAAAATAGAAGGACTATAGAGTCAGAGACAGAAGGGAAAACTTTAGGGGCCAAGTTCAAACTCCTCATTTTCAAATGACTTCTCCAAGGTAACATAGCTAATAGCTGATGCAAAATCTGAACCCAGGTCCTCTTGACCGAGGACGGTGTTCTACTATACCATGCTACCTCCTGCCTGTGAAATAATAAGAACTCCTCTTTAGTGAAGGGTCATAGAGAGAGGTACAGGAAAATTGTTAGCCTCAGAAGAGAAAATGGAGGTGAAGATTGAAAAGGAGCCTAGGAAAACTTTGATGAATCAGTACAATGTTACTTGGTCAACTTTGTATCAAATTATGGTTTAGGAAGGACAACTGGTCAGTCAGTCAATAAATATTTATCAAGCACCTGTATGTGCCAGGCTCTGGGCTAAGTGCTGGGGAGTACAAGGAAAGGCAAAAGACAGTTCCTGCCCTCAAGGAGCTCAGAGTTGTATGGGGGAGAGAACATGCAAACCACTATGTACAAAGAAACTATCTATATACAGGATGAATTAGAGATAATTATCGGAGGGAAAAGACCAGAATTAAGGTAGACGTTCTTCCTGTAGAAGGTGGGATTTTATCTGGTCAAGTTCTTGACAGATTTTGAGTCAAAAGAGTTGGAAAATCTATAAAACCCACATGGCTAAATTATAATACTTAGATAATAATCTGTGTAGTTCTCAAAGAAAAGGCCAAAATGTCCCTGTCTCTGGTCCAATGCTAATTGAAAAAGCAAATTTATTGTTTTTTTTTTTAAGCAAATACCATTTACTAAAATATTTTACAGAAGGGTGGCTTTATGGTTTTTGATGTAAGACATGAAATCAGAAGGTCAAATTTTTGAATGCAAGAAGGGGGGAAAAAGCATTTATTTACTACTAAGTGCCAGGCATTGTACCAAGCTGGGGACATAAATTCCAGCAAGTAAGATAAGTTCTGCCCTCAAGCTGTCATTCTAAAATAGTGGGGAAAACCAAATTTGGATAGTGATGACCAGGATGGGGCACTCTGCTTTATAATGTTACTGGACACTGGTTCCAGATGTCTCTGGAGGAGAAAATGAGGCTGGTGACTTTGCACAGCCCTCCCTCACTCAAATCACAGTCAATTGCAAGTCATATCATCTCCCTGATGTCATGGTCCTCTCTGAGAACAAAAGACAAACACCACACACACACACACACACACACACACAGAGTACTGTACTGTGTCAAATTGTGGTCTTCCCTAGTTTGGGGTGGGGAGAGAGGAAAGGAGACAGTTCAGAATTTGAATTGTAACAAAAATAAAAGCTACTGGGAAGGAAAGTGAGATCGTGGGGGGTGGAGGTAGGAGAGGGAAAGGAAAGGAGGAGGCTGGAGGGAGAGGGAAAAATGACACACTTTATGTAGAATCTGTGTTAGAGTTTATTTGCTCATAGTTCCAGAACTGGAGACAAGGCAAACCATAACATTGCAAAGTAATTTTGTAACTTTTTCATGGAACTTATTAACAGTGAATGCACAGTTTTAAAATGCTGACTAATTGGTGAGGCACAACAGATCCTTCCCTAGGAAGTCAAACAAATAAAATACATTCCATTTTGGACGGATGAGTTATAAGCTGACACTTCTTTACACGTGCTAATATAGGATCACATAAAATAAAATCCAGAACAATTAAAAAGCGAATGTATTGCTTACAGAGTATGTGGTAATGCATGAATGGATGTTTTTTTCCTGATTTTTTTTTCCATCATGATTTTCTATCTGTAGTGAAAGAAACATTAATTGAATTCATAAAACTATGAACTGAAGTCATTATCTTTTCCCAGAGATCTCACCCCTCTTCCTAAATTTGTCTTCATCTTCTCACTCACACTGCCCATATTCAATCACTTGCCAATGCCTGTTGTTTCATGTCTCCTTTATAACTTCCTTCTCTCCTTTGACATTGCCCCTACCCTAGTGTGGTCCCTCATCACTTCAGTTGGGCTGTTGTACGTTTTTGGTTGGTCTCCCAACCTGAAGTCTTCCCACTCCAGTGTGTCCTCTACTGAGCTATCAATGGGATCTTCCTAAAGCAGGTTTAATCATGTCACCCCTTATTCAATAAAATACAGTGGCTCCTTATTACCTCCAGGATCAAATATAAAATCTTCTTTTTGTTCAGCTTTTAAAGTCCTTCACATCCTGACCTTCTTCTACTCCTCTAAGTAACTGCCTTACTACCCTCCTTCAGGAGTGTGCTAAAGCTAGAGATCTGATGGTTAAATTTTTAGTGTGATCATTTACCCTGCAGAAATCAGCAAAAGCTACGAAGTGTTAACAATGCACAAAACTTAAAAGTGTGTCCAAATTATATTCCTTTCCCTTAGTTGTTAAGCATTTACCAGCACATACATAGTTCCTTTAGCAATTTGTTTAATTATTTATGTTCCCTTTTTATCTTTGTTTAATTTGTCCAAAACTGAGACACTGAAATCTACTGCTATGATTGTATTACTATGTCTTCTTATAATTAAGATAATTTTTCCTTTATAAGTTTTTATACTAATGCATTTGGAATATAGAAGTTTAATATTGTTACTGGTTTGTTGTCTATGATTCCTTTGAACCAGGTGTAGTTTCCTCGTTTGTCTCTTTATGGTGGTAATTTTTGTTTATGCTTTGCTAACAAGATTGCAATTCCCGATTTTTTTGATTCATCTGATGTATAGTAAATGTTTTTCCAGTCCCTCATTTTTATTCTGTATGTCTTTGTTTTTAGGATTTGTTTCTTATAAGCAACACATTGTGGAAATTTGTTTTCTTCAGTCTGTCACTGTTTTACATTTTACTGGACTGTTTAATCCATTCACATTTAAGGTTATGAGAATTAGGTTTGTATTTTCTTCTATTTGCCCTCACTATTGTGTTTTTTATTTGTTTTTTTTTTTCTTTTCCTCTCTGAAGATAGCACTTTGTCTCTTCATTTATGTTAGATAAATATACTTTAAAGCAATCCTATTCCCAACATCTCTGTTACCCTCAGCTTCAAACTCCTTTGCTCCCATTTGCTATCCCTTTCCTTAGTTTTTGAGTTTTGCTTAACCTAATAGTTCCTTTTAATTTCTTCCTTTTATCAAATGATCTAATCTTTCTTCTTTTTTTTCTGTCTCATTTAGGTCATTAAGTAAAATTCCCCTTCCTCTGATCCCCTTCTTACCTAGGTATTTGGGGAGGGAAGGGAGATTAGGTTCATAGTTTAGCTCTGGATTTATATAGCATTAGTTTTTTAGAGCTCCAAATACAAAGACCTCCTCCCCCAAACTGAGTTTGCTTCCTGGCACCCTGGCTTCTCAAGGATTGCTAGTTTGGCTACAACATCCAGTCCAGAATCCTTGGCTCTGAGGTCTGAGTTACTCAAATTCCCAGGCCAGGTATTTCATTCCCCATTCCTGAAAAGGAAAAAACAAGATCTAAATTCTAAGACCAGGGCAGCTAGGTAGCAAAGTGAATAGAGCACCAACCCTGGAATCAGGAGGACATGAGTTCACATGTGACCTCAGACACACTTAACACTTACTAGCTGTGTGACCTTGGGCAAGTCACTTAACCTTAATTGCCCTCCCTTCCCCCTTGTAAAACAACAAGAACAACAAAAATAAATGGCTTCACCCTGGTATGTTCTTAAAAAAAAAAAAATAAATTCCAAGACCATTTCCTGTGACCACATAGTCTAAGGGAAGGAAAGGTGGCCCTCAGGCCCTTCTTCACTTACTGACTTTGTGATGTGTTTACCATCGTGTTTCCCCAATAATAAGACCTATCCCGAAAATAATCCCTCCCCTTACTGTGTAAGATTACTCTAAAATAAGCCCTCCCCTGAAAATAAGCCCTATTGAGATTGCTACTGTAGTGAAGGTGATCCCCTGCGCTACACGCTACATTATGGTACCCTCTATATGCACCGTCTCCCCCCTTCCCCCCCCCCCCCGGAAATGCACACTGCGCTCCGAACTGCATCCAATCAGAGCTGCAGCAGTGAGCGCGTCATCCTGTTCTTCCCCAGTGATTTGCTTATTGGATAAAGGTACATTTTTTTGTTCACATTTACCTGTTTATTAAAATTGCTGTCAATGTTCATTAAAATAAGCCCTCCCCTGAAAATAAGCCCTCTGGTGTTTTTCTGTCCAAAAAAATAATAAGACAGTGTGTTATTATCGGGGAAACACGGTAGGAGTAAATGAGTCCTTCACACATGGATGCCATAGGAAAAAAGAATCAGGAATTTCTTAATTGCCAGATCTAATGGGATATTCTCAATCTTCCTCTTTATAGACGTCTCAGCTTCTTATGACGTTATTGACCACACTCTCCTGGATATCTGTATGTTCTCTCCTCTAAGTTGTTTGGTTTGGTTTTAGGTTTGGGTTTGGATTTGGTGGTGTGTGTGTGTGTGTGTGTGTGTGTGTGTGAGAGAGAGAGAGAGAGAGAGAGACAGAGACAGAGACAGAGACAGAGACAGAGACAGAGACAGAGACAGAGACAGAGAGAGAGAGAGAGAGAGAGAGAGAGAGAGAGAGAGAGAGAGAGAAAAAGAGAGAGAGAGAGAGAGAGACAGGGAGAGAGAGCGGGAGGGAGGGAGAGAGAGGAGGAGGAGAGAGAGATTGTTTTATTATTTTCTATTTGTTCCTCCTACCAATCTGACTGTTCTTCAGTTCTCTTTGCTAGATCTTCAGGCTCCATCCTGGCCCCTCTTCTCTCTGTACTCTCACTTGTAGATCTCATCAACATAGGTGAGTTCAATTAACATCTCCATGAAAATGACTCCCAGATCCATATCTATCCAGCCCTAGTTTCTCTCTTAAGCTCTAGAGACCAGACTCATGTCATGAACTATGTATTTACACATTTACAATTAAATGTCTAATAGGTATCTCAGACTCACAGTAAATCATTGTCTCCAGAAACACATCTTCCTGCAAGATCAAATCAACTTTGAGACTGATACCTCCTCAGTACCCCCTTCCTCCTCAGGCCTCTCTCTCCCTCTGATTGGAGAAGACAGGAGGTGGGCACTCCCAGATCTTCTATGTAAAGAGAGGTTCCAGAGCAGATACTTCTTCATTTCCCACCTGACTGAAGGATTTCATCATGTCTCCATGGGTGTCCTCCCTCTTCCTGCTCCCTTTCTGGTTTCTTTTTTCTATGTTGTTTTTCCCCATTAGATTGTGAACTCCTTGGCATCAGGGAATGTTTTTTGCCTTTGTATTCCCAATGCTTAGCACAGAGTGCTATAATTGATTAATCGTAATAATACATTATAGACAAATAATCATTGACCCCACCCAGAATTCCTGGTACCTGGTAGGTGCTTAATACTTAATAAATGTTTATTAATTGACTGACTCAATATATCCAAAACATAACTCATTATTTTTCCCCAACTCCTCCACTTCAGAGGTGAGTTAGGTGGACAGGTAAACCGCCTAATGGATAGAGCCCCAGGTCTGGAATCAGGAAGACCTGAGTTCAGATTTGGCCTCAGATACTTATTAGCTGTGTGAGCCAGGGCAAATCACTTAAACTGTTTGCTTTAGTTTCCTCATCTGTAAAATGAGGATAATAATAACACCTACCTCTCAGGCTAGTGTGAAGATCAAATGAAATAATTAGTGTCTGAATCTGGGCTCAGATACTTAGAACCACACCCAGAAATAACTGGCCTTGTAACCTTGAGCAAGTTACTTAACCCCGATTGCTTAAAAAAAATAAAAATTAGTGTCTGGTCCATAGTAAGTGGTGCTGTTATTCAGAGCTCCCCTGTTAGTGTCAGGGCACCACCATTCTTCTAGACCCCTAAGCTTGCACCTTAGTGTCATCTTCCTTCCTTCCTGTCAGTTGAGCCACATCTCTAATTAGTTGCCAAATTTCCTTATTTTTTTCTCCATAGCATCTCTTGTGAGTGCTGTGAATATTGCATCGGCATCATATATGCCCACTGTTCCCCATTTACTCAATCGCTGCTTTAGTTTGGGGCCTCATAACCTCTCACCCGTCCTACTTCCATAGTTCTTCTAAATCTTTCTGCCTCTAATCTCTTCCCCACTCTGTTTCCTCCTGCATATTGCTGCCAAAGTGTTTTCCTTAAGCCTGAGTGACTATCTCATATATCTATTCTGTAAAATCCAGTGGGTTTCTATTGCTTCTAGAATCAAATATAAACACAGTTATTTGGCTTTTAAGCTCTTCAGAAATAGCCTCTTCAGGGGAGGCCAGGTGGCTCAGTCAGTAAGAGCACCAGCCCCAGAGTGAGGATAACCCAGTATTGAATCCGGGCTCATATACTTAGCACCACACCCAGAAATAACTGGCCGTGTAACCTTGAGCAAGTTACTTAACCCCAATTGCTTAAAAAAAAAAAGAAATAGCCTCTTCTTATATATTACTTCTTTCCACATGTTCTACTATCCAGACATACCAGCCAGCCCACTTATTGTTCCTCCCACCTGGCCCTCCATTTCCCATCTTGGTGCCTTTGCACTGGCTGTTACTTATGCCTGGAATGTTTTTCCTCTTCTTCTCTACCTTTTAGAGTCCTTGGCTTCCTTCTTTCTTTCTTTTTTTGAGGAAATCAGGGTTAAGTGACTTTCCCAGGGTCACAGCTAGTATCAGATTTGAACTCAGGTCCTCCTGACTCCAGTGTCGCTGCCTTATCCACTGTATCACCTAATTGTCCCTGTCCTTGGCTTCTTTCAAAACTTTTGTACCTGTAGCAACTTTTCCTTTTTAAGGCTACTTTATATGTATGTCATATATTTATATATGTATTGATGTGTGTGTATATACACACACTCATGTTAGAATGTAAGCTTTTTGACCTAAGGGATAATTTTTATTTTTTATTTGTATTCCCAGTGCTTAGCACAGTATCTGGCACATAATAAATGCTTGTTGATTGAGTTGATATGTTTATCCTAGTTGTAGACAATACAAAACTGGGGGAAAAGAAGAGCTCACAACCTGATGAGCAAGAATTCAACAAAAGCTCGAGAGGCTAGAAATACTACCCTCTATAATTTCAGCTGAATAAAAAGCAGAAGGATTTGTGTAGATGATTGAGAGGGATTGGTGTGGACTTGTAAAGAAGGACAGGGATCTGAATTTGGGAGGGAGAAGTTGAGGAAAATTTGTAAGGAAGGAGGAATTTCATTATCTCCTCTCCTTAACCCCCCCTCTAACCCTACTCCCCAGCTCAGAGTTCACAATTTAAGCATTTAATCACAGATAATGAAGTATTAATGTGTTAATAGGGTTCAAGGTGGTACAGTGGATTGAGGGAATGGTTAACTACTCTAGTATCTTTGCCTAGAAAATCCAAAATGGAGACCAGACTGAAATGACTGAACAACAACACAAGGTGTTAAAGTCCTGTTATTCCCCTTTAAGAAGCATGAATACCTTTCTCTGATTGATAGAAAAACTAATTAATTAGACAAATAATTATTGGCTTTACCTGGTGTGACCATCAAAAGAACGAGTTAGAGAGTTAGAAGAAGTCTAGGCTATGTGGAATGTGAACTTTGAGCAAGAGGGCAGCTGCACCTACCAGAGGAAAAAATTTAAGGTTTTATGTCCAGTAAGAGAAGTCCCATCTAGTAGTTCAATTGTTGTTTAGTCGATTTTTAGTCCTGTTTCTCTTTGACACCCTTTTTGGGGTTTCCTTGGCAAAGCTACTGGACTACTTCCACATATCCTTCTCATTTTACAAAAGAGGAAATTGAGGCAAACAGAATTAAGTGACTCACCTAGGATCACATGACTTATCAGTGTCTGAGGCTGGATTTGAACTCCGGGCTTCCTAACTCAAGGCCTAGCTGACCCAAGCACTTGGATACAATTACTTATTGAGAGAAGAGCTACACACTTTTCACGACATGCAAGGGAGTTGGATTTAAATGAGGGAAGGATGTGTAAAGTCAGCAACCTCACCTTCTCCTCCCAAGTCATCTGGTTCCAGTGGCCAGATGTAGATTAGGACAACTGGAGTTGGCCCAGGATGCAGTGGAGGACTTTATCCTTTCCAATCTAAAGTCTTTAACAGGTCTCAGTTTGATTGAGGCAATGCCCATTCAGTGATTAAGACTTAATAAGAAATGAGGCAGAGAATAACCTCTTTACCTACTCAAAAAAAGAAAAAAAATACATCTGGGAGGGGAAGATACTCAGGTTTTCCAACCAAAACAGAAATAATTAAAATTTACATTCATTCTGAGCCAATCAGGGCCCAAACAACGACCAAGTAGGGGTTGGCCTCAGTTTAAAGTCCATTTGTATAAGACTTTCCTCATTGGTGGAGACTTACTACTCAGTCCTTCACTGAGGGGGAGACGGTTGGTGTTAACTGGAGCTTGAGAGGGGAGAAAAATTTTCATTTATTAGTTTACAGCTTTGAGGGAGAAGATTGGCAGTTCCAGATTCTCTTCAGGGAAAGATCTTTGAAGGGAGAGAAAAACTCTGAGAAGAAACCACTATGGAAAGGACTAGTACTTCAGTAACACCCTTGCCTCCAGCTAGAGATTTGAGGAAATTTCTCCTGGCCTAAGATCTGAGACACTCTCTAGGTTGGGCTGAGATATCTTGCTCTCTGAACTAATTGACTCTGTGAATTGTCTAGTGTATTCTCATCTGTATACCTTCTCTGATTTCTGTTTGCTATCAGTTTGGATAAATGGCTTATTTGCTGTTTATTACTTTTGTTCATTGTGAGACTCTCATTTTGTGGAAAGGGAGTCAAACCTTATATGTATAGGTTGTGGGCACTCCTTCCCCATTAAGAGGGATAACATTGCAACTTGAACCTAAAAATTATTTTCCCTAGACATAATATAAAAAAAAAAAAAAGACAGATATAATTCCAACCCAGTACCTTTTCTCTGAGGAGAGAAAAGAGTGGCCAGCCTCTGACTCCAACTTCCTGCTTTCCGTGTTGTCAGGAACCAAACTCTCCCTTGGAATAGGGTGAGTGGATGTGAAGATATCTATCACCCCTCCCTGGAAACCTAGGCAGACGGGTTAAGTGACTTGCCCAAGGTCACACGGCACACATAACTTTTATGAACAAAACACATATTTCTGAAATGAAGCTGATTGATACAAGGTATCTATGGACTGATATCTGCAACTATTTATTATATCTCATTATAGTAAGTAAGTAGGATCTGGCTATAGCAGTAACTTTAGTTAATTAAATATGAAAACTATACTGTAAAACAAGAATACTTCTAATGTGTGACCTCTCTGAAGTTATTGAAAAAAAAAACAAGGGCACACAATATTTTTAAAAATCAATATCTAGATTATACCTAGGTTATTTTGGTTGAAATATTAGGTAACATGACATGGAAGGCCACATGACTTTGTAATGGAATAATATGGATACATTTTCTTTGATGCTAACTTTTTTTAGAGTGATAAGTTTATTGAGTCATTAAAAACCAATTATCCAAATGTATTTAGTCAAAATTTCACCTAAGTTCATTGATCTTTTTCAGCCCTTCTTTGTTATTAATGGTTTTGTGTACAATAATGAGAAAGGGGAAAGCTGAGGGTAGCTCCACTCTGTTACTTAACTTCTGATGTCCCCAGTGGAGGCAGTGGAGCTTGTCTGCTAGGTCTCTCCTTCCAGCACGTTCCAGGGCATTTTGAAGAAGCTTTGTTTTGTTCAGCTCATTTTGAGATCGTTCATACCTGTGGGTTGTCAATAGGATCATTATTTAGTAACTCAGCTTTCAAATAAAAATAAAAAGTTGCCTGTCCTATATACATGCAGGTTTTATATTCTAGAATTTGCATTTCCAATGTCAATTCATGGATGGCAGAGTCATCAGGATACTTGGGGGCATTTGAGGTGCTGAAGTCTCCTCTGGGCATTTCCCTAGCCCACGTAGGAGGTGGTGAGGGAGACATTAATAGCAGATTGGAGATATTTAGAGAAACATTATACACCATCCTCAGATTTTTCCCTGGGACCTTCCTGTGATAAATCAAAAGAGGAATGAGTAGCAATGAAGGGAGCAGCCTTTTAAATTTCCATTCCTGGGTGGATGCGCCATCAATCCACATCAAGGCAGCCAGTGATGCTTTAACAACTAATTGCATTTATCACTTTGTGATTGACAGCTCAAGTAGCCAGTGACATTGGTAAAAGAGACAGTATGTTTTCATCCCTGTATATATTGTGAATTTTTGTTTTCAAAGTATTGGACTTGAAGCCAAGGGACCTAGGTCTGACTTTAAATTCTGACACTTGTTAGCTATGAGTGATTACATTTGTGTGTGCCTCATATCTATTTCTGGAACTCAATTAGTTAAAAAAAATTTTTTTAGAGCTATTGTAGTTAAATCTGCCAGAGGAACATAGTATAAAAGCATAAGGTATTATAATTTATTACATTTTAATATCTATTCCTTTTAAAATAGTATCTCTTTTTTGTAAGTATAGTTTTGGTGAGAAAAATTGAATGGATATTAAACACCCATTTTTCCAGTTATGAAAAGAAAATTAAATATAGTTATGTAACCAAAAGTCATCAGAATGATTGAGGTAAAGATAAAGATGAGTATTTTTAAAAATGAAAATGGAGAAAAGAAGTGATCTTTTAGTCTTCTTAGGCAACATACCAGCATTCCAACATCTTTTTTGCTTGAATCTTCTTCTGAGCGCTAGTTGTGTGAAATTGACTTATTTCCACTCTGCTGAATCCCAGCTCATTAGCAACAATTGTCCATTCAAAGCCCAGTTGTTTGCCTAGTTCTTGAACTGACTTCAGGTTAATCACAGCATCCTGGTGTATTGGAAAAAACCACACAAACTCTTGCTTCACTATATTAATGTGTTTTAAAGGAAAGCATAGAAAGGATTTTAGCAATTGTATTTTACAATGGTCAGCAAAAAACTTTCAATTGGAGGTCTTTTTTCTCCAAAGGCTAATTCAGAAAAGGAAATAAGACCTTGTAAACTGTTAGTTCTAGCAAGTTTCAAGAAGAGATTTATATACTATATTTTCTAACCTGATTCTATTGGCTTATGTTCACATTTATATGAAAGTACCCAAAGAGATTCATAGCATTGTCTGTGGAACCATCTTCTTACTCACTTTTTCAACTTTAACAGAAAGGTAGCCTTCTACATTATTTATTTCAGGAGGTAATTGAATCCTACTGAACTCTTCAAAGAGGTCAAATCCCAGCAAATTTAACTAGGCACTACAGCCTTTTAAAATTTTTCTCCCTTAATTAAAAAGAAAAAGAAAATCACTAAATACACCACATATCCACATGTTAATCACTGGGGTGTGGCATTAAATGGTTTTGTTCCAAAGCAAGCAGGAACAACAACAAAAAGGCAAATAATAGACTTATTCAGCCACAGCTGGCTTTAACAACCTTGACTGTGCAAATAAATATAAACTGTGGTCAACCTTGCATGAAATCTTCTTTATGTCTGAAAGTGTAAGCTACATTAACCACCTATAATCTACTAAAGTTTCCTACCAAGAGAAGAAAAATAGGTTTCTCTGTCAGACCTCTAGAGCCTACACTGGTCCCTGCCTTGACTAGCATTCTATACATGTTTTCTTTCATGTTGATACCAGTAGAATTTTCAGAGTTTCACTTTCACATTTTTATATCATCTGATATTCACAACAACTCTGGGATATGAGTAGGGAAGCCATCATTGTCCTTGTTTGCAGGTGTTAAAACAATAAAAGTCACATAGAAAGCTGAAGAGCTGGAACTAAAACCAGGTCTTTGGATTTCAGGTCCAATGCTCTTTCTGCCTCCTTTCATTGATTATAGTTTTATTGTAATACTTTTAGAGGCTAGGGTGAAAGTCTATGAAGATCAGTTTCCCTTTCTCTTTCAAAGTAGACAGGAAATAAGAACGGAGGGAAAATAACCATTTGAGTTCAGTAGAGAAAATAGGAAACTGTCCACAAACACACACACATACTATCCCTCACTATTTCCTGCACACATAGGATCTTTCTGTGTTTGGGGTGGGATTTATGAATTTAAGTAGATTTTCCACCAAAGGGAGGTATTAAGGAGTAAAGGAAATGAACAAAAGAGCTATGAAGAGCGTACTTGAAAGAGAAAAGTGAAAATTAATCAAAAAAGGTTTTAATTGCTCTAGAATGTACCATGTATTAGGTATACAAATACAATGAATGAAACCACCCCTATTGTTGAGGAACTTATATTCTAACTAGGGAGAAAACAAACATATCAATATAAGGATTGGAACTAATACTGTGATTTTACTGATTTTTCTGAACTCTCAGAAGTGGAAACTCCCTCTACCAAAGCAGGTTGTCACCTTCTCTGCCATTTCTAGTCTTAGAGGGTTGCCTGAGATACTGTACTTAGGGCACCTAGCTAGTAGAGGTCAGAGTCAGGATTTGAACCCAAAGCCTTCCTGGCTTGGAGGGCCATTTTCCATCCTCTGTACCACAGTGGTCTCCTCATTATTTAGGCGTTTTTCAGTCATGTTAACTTTTCGTGACCCTTTTTGGTTTTTTTTTTTTGGCAAAGATATTGGAGTGGTTTGCCATTTACTTCTCCAGTTAATTTTACAGATGAGAAAACTGATGCAAACAGGGTTGAGACCTGCTTAGGATGACACAGCTAGTAAGTTTGTCTGAAGTTGGATTTGAACTCAGGAATGAGTCTTCTTGACTCCAAGACTGCCACTCTATCCACTGAGCAACCTAGCTGCTAAATAGACTTATGTGAATACAAATAAATCCAAAGCAGTGAAATACAAGGTAGTTTGACAGGGAAGCCAGGAAGAGTTGAGCTGCATTTTGAAGGAAGAGAGGAAATCTATGGAGTAGGGGTAAGGGAAAGAAAACTGGGGAAAGATCTACAGCATTCAGGTTCTCATTCTAGTCTTCAACCACCAGATGATTTCCAAGGTCCCTTCCAAGAGAAACTTCTTAACTTTCATCTTCTCCTTTCCTCCGTGCCTGCAGGTTAAATTTCATACTGAAATAACAAGTAAGAACTTTGTAAAAAGCTGATGTATCTTAGCATATTAGGTATTTTTAAATTAAGAAGATATAAACTAATTAAGTATTTGGATTCATTATAGAGAATTTGCTATAATCATATCAACAAGCTGCCTTTAAAACTTTCCTCTCTGAATTCTCATAACATTTTATTTCTTATGAGACTACTCTTTCCTGGTTTTGTTTGTTTGTTTGTTCGTTCATTTGCTCTTATTTTGTGTACATTGAGGTAAAGGGTCATATTTTGTTTTGCTTTTTTATTCCCCATGATACCTGGCATATACTAAGAACATAATAAATGTTTGCTGAATGACTATATGGCTAGAAATATGAATGAAATTTGTTTAATCTGTTTGCCTGGCAGCTAAAAAAACCCCACTAAAATTCTTTATTGCAATGATACTTGCCATATACAGATAGTACTACAGATATATGTATATCGAAATTGTTCTATACATTTTCGTTTCTCTAGATTTAACAGTTTGTAGAAGAAAGGGGTTAAAAAAAACCACAACACAGAGACTTGAGAACATCTCACAATGCAGTGAATGGCTAATCACAAATTCAGAAAACTGACAAGGAAACATGTTTCCTAACTTTTAGTAGAAAATTAATGGACCAGAAGTACAGAATGAGACACATTTTCAGAGGTGGTCAAGGTAAGGATTTATCTTGCTAGACTAACCTCATTTGTTACAAGGCAGGGCTTTTATTATTTGGTGGGAAGAGAATTACAAGAGAGTATTACAAAGGTTGTAATAGTGATGCCGAAAAGAAAGAAAAATACACAGAAGAGAGAACAAGGAAGTTCTGAAAGGGACACAGATAAGCAAGGTAAAATGGATATTATTATATCAAATTATACATATGTATATATATATATATGTATATAATATATATGTTAAAAACTCAACTATACTTAATAGAGATTCATAGTTTCATATACAATTCTCTTTTACTGTTTTTCTTTGTGTATAAAGATGTTCATGCTTGTCAAGTTCATAATAAAAAATAATTTTTGAAAATAAAAAATTTTTTTAAAGTACTGAATTGAGCAAAAAGATGCTGAAATTGGCCTGTGAACTCAGTGATTTGAAAGTTCCTTCCAATGATATGGATTACAACTTCAGTTCTTCCCCATGTCCATCCATAAATTCCTTCCTTCCTAGATTTCTCCTAACATCATGAGTATACACATGGAACACCCTGGATGCTGACCTGTCATCTCTTGTCCTCACTATGTGCCCAGTCCATCTTATCTTACTATGGTAGGATTGTAGATTTAAAGCGGAAAGAGACTTTCCTTAGATATTAGATAATATTTCCTTAGATAATAGACAAGCTATTGAGCCTAGTCTGTGTTCATTTTATAGATAAGGAAACTGAGGCACAGAGATGTTCCATATTTTTCCCAGGGTTACACAGACAATAAGTCTCTCAGGTAGAATTCAAATCCAGGTCTTCTTCATTCCAAATCCTGTACCTATCTGGTGCCTCTCCAGTCTTAGTTAAGCAAGAACACAGGACAGCATCAGAAGTAGTATAACTCAGAAGGAATAAATCGGGAGTTTGAAAGGGATAATTAAATTCTCAATTCAATTGAGTTGAAATTGCTGTTCCACCAAATCTATTCTATGCTGGCAACTGATTACCACAAGCTGATGGAATTATGGCATGATGCTGCTTTTAGACAGTTCAATTCTATTCAATTATACAAGCATGTTTTTTTTAGCACCTACTATTTGCAGGCCTCTCTGTTGGCTATGAGTTAGCAATGAAAAACAGTATGCCATGCTGCTTATTGTACATTTTCTTGAGAATGCCTTTTTTTTCAAAATTCCTCATTGGTATTTGCCTCAGCCTTTTCATGCCCATCATGTGCCTCCCATTGCCTTACATGTGATATTAATTTTTTAATTCTTTGGAAGACATTGTACATTGCGTCTTGCTGCTGCAGCAGTAGACAAAGAATGTTGATATTAAAAAGATAGGCTTTTGTTTCCATGGGCAACTTGGGATAATTAAAAAAGTTTTGCAGTTTCCTGAGAGTAAGCCATCTTGCTCTCCTCTTCTCATTCAATCCTGGACCCAATTTGTCCATTGGTAGTCTTTTATTTACTTGGTATCTCCTATTTGGTTTTACCAATTAATCAATAAGTATTTATTACTTTGAATTGTTTAATCCTACTCCTTTGCCCTTCCTCTCTTTACCTAACATATATCTAAATTACTGTCTTATCATTTATTTCTTTACTTTTAATTCCCTCTTCATAATCCATCCTTTATAATTGAAATTTGTTTTGCCTGTGACTATTTTATCTTCAGACCTACCCTTCCTCTTAAACTTCATTCTTCACTTTCCTTGTTCCCCAATTTTTTTTCTCAACTTAAAAAACACCTAAGAAAGAAAATTTCCATATACAAGGTAGGACAGAAAATAAGATTACATGTGAAGTTGAGAATGTCTGCTATGTTTGTATTGAAAAAGTGCTTCCCAGTTCTGGTTTTCTTAATAAGAATGCTCGAAAATTCTGAGGTCCATTTTTCCCTTTGTAGAATTTTACCCAGTTTTCTGAGATAAATTATTTTGGTTATAAAACTTTCTTTTGCCTTTTGGTATGTTATTTTCCAAGATTTTTTTTCCTTTATGGGGGGTGCTGCTAAATGTTGTGTGATCCTGATTATAATTCTTGATAGTTGATCTCTTTCTGATGATTTGCAGGATATTTTTACTTTGAACTGAAAACTCTGAATTTTGGATATAATAGCTATGAGTGTGTTCAGTTTCAGGTGTCTTTTGGCATGTAACTGGTGGATTATTTTTATTTTTACTTTGCTAGATGGCTCAAATGATTCTGGAGAGTTTTCCTCTATGATATTTTAAAATATAATTTTAATTTTTTTGTCTAGTCAGTTTTCAGGGAGCCTGATAATTCTCAAATTATTTCTCTTTTGCCTATTTTGTAGGTCAGGTTTTTAAAAAAATCCTTATTTATTTATTTCCTTCCTTTACACAAACATTTAATCTCTTCCTCCCATGGCCCTGCTCAATTGAATATATTTTTTTTAAAGCAATTGGGGTTAAGTAACTTGCTCAAGGTTACATGGCCAGTTATTATTTCTGGGTGTGGTGCTGAGTATCTGAGCCTGGATTTGATCCAGGTCATCCTGACACTGGAGCTGGTGCTCTTACTCACTGAGCCACCTGGCCGCCCCTCGCTCAATTGAATATTAAAAAAAAAAACACCCTCATAATAAACATGATCTAGCAAAACAAATTTCCAGATTGGTCATTTCTAAAAATGTATGTCTCATTCTGTATTTTAAATCCATCACTTATCTGGAGGTTGGAAATATGCTTCATCTTCAATTCTTTGGGCTCCTGGTTTATCATTACATTGATAAAAATTCCTAAGTCTTTCCATATTGTTTTTCTTTACAATATTGTCACTGTATAAATTCTGGTTCTGTTCACTTCCCTCAAGCCTTCCTGGTTTCCTCTGAAACTGTCCATTTTATCATTTCTTACGGCAAAATAATATTCTATTGCATTCATAAGCCATAATTTGGTTAGCCATTCCCCAATAGGTAGGTGAATACTCCTTTAGTTTCCAGCTTTTGGATAGCATGAAAAGAGCTGCTATAAATATTTTTGCACATATGGGTCCTTTCCCTCTTTGATCCCCTTATGTATAGGCTCAGTGGTAGTATAGCTGAGTCAAAGGGTATATATAGGTTAGTACTTTGCAGGCTTGCCCAGGTCAGTGGTTTGCCAGCACAGATTTGGTATTGTAATCCATCTTGTAAGGGTGATTAAATGCTAAAATATTTCAAGGGACTCTAATTTTCTCTGTGCATGGACTTCCTCCACTCACCTAAGAAGATTACTACCCCTTAACTTAGTTGGGGGGCGGGTCTTCAAAAATTGCACTGGAAGAAAAATTCATTATTCTCTGCCCATTTGGTACCTCTAAAATCTAAGTTAAGCAAGAACAGCATCAGAAGCAGAATAACTGAGAGGGAGTAAATTGGAGTTTGAAAGGGATAATTGAATTCTCAATTCAATTGAGTTGAGATTGCTGCTCATTCCACAAATCTATTCTATGGTGGCAATTGATTACCACAAACTGATGAACAAACTGTTGCATGATGCTGCTTTTAGGCAAAATGATTCAATTCAGTTCTATTCGATTCCACAAGCATTGTTCAGGTAACTACTATTTGCAGGACCCTGCACTGGCTAAAAATTAAATAAGAAAAATAGTTCTTGCTTCTCTTCAAGATTTCCAGTAAATACAAATGTTCACCTACATACCTTTTTCCCACTGGACCTGGACAGCTCAGGTACTGGAAATATTCTTGGGGGCTAAAATATCTTATCTTTACGAGAATCTTAAGGCTTTTCTCATAAAACATATCTCTATATCTTAATACACATATACATATATACCCATACAGTACACAAAACATATGTACTTATATAGTTTACTCATTGCAGTTTAGCTTACCTCTTGGGCTTTGTTTGGCATTTTAAAAACAGAAACAACTTTAATATATGGTGATCTTCTTTCTATACAATGTCAAATTCTATACCTGTCAAAAGGGCAATTAGAGGTAGATGTACACATTCAAATATACAAATTCTATTAAAGAGTTCTTAACCTAAGGTCTATGAACTGTGTGTGTGAGTGTGTGTATACACATACATATATATGTGTGTGCATGTACATATACATGTACGTGTATGTATATACTGTTTTTAAATATAATTGAGGGTTTTTTTGGGGGTAATGCTATAATATTTTATTTTGTACATTTAAAAACAGAATTCTGAGAAGGGGGTCCATAGACTTCAACAGACTGCCAAAGAGGTCTATGAATTAAGAGATGCAAATGTTACAAATTGTTGTGCTACTGATTTGAACGACCTATCTGTAAAAATGGCAGGCTCCTGATTAAAATTAAGCCCTAAGATGAGGATCACAGAGTGTATGACTAAGGGTATAGCCTTGTTGGAATTTTTAGTTTGCTTGTCCCAAATGACACCTGTGCAGGTGTGGGAATACAGAATGTGTGGCAGGATATGTGGAACTGGAAATAAAGAGAGGCCATCATCAATATGCCAACCCGAGTCATCATTTTGAATAACAATATTCTTGCTCACTGCCAATCTTATTTTGAGTTGCTACTGAAGGTTCCATTTTGAGAAAGGGCCCGTTGTTTATTTTCCTGATGTCCCCAGAATGACTCCATGTCATTCTTCCTTTACTCCTGCAGCCCTCTCTTCTCATTGGTGAGTTCCCATCAGAACTTCCATTTTGAGGTTTCCTGCTTCATTCTCTGGACTACACAACCATGCCCTACAAAGCCCCCATTCTCCACCCCACCCCTTTCCATCTCATTTTTGTGTGTTGTTTTCCTTCCACCCTCCTTAGAATGTAAGCTCCTAGAGGGTAGGGGCTGTCTTTCTTTTTGCTTGCATTTGTATCACTAGTGCACAGGACAGGACCTGGCATATAATAAGTGTTTAGTAAATACTTGTTGATCTGAGGTACCACTTCATACCAATCAGATTGGCTATTATGACAGAAAAGGAAAATGATAAATGTTGGAGGGGATGTGAGAAAACTGCCACTAATACACTATTGGTGGAATTGTGAATTGATCCGACCATTCTGGAGAGCAATTTGGAACTATGCCCCAATCAAACTGTGTATACCCTCTGATCCAGCAATACCACTACTAAGTTTGTATCCCAAAGAGATTTTTTTAAAAAGGGAAAAGGAACCACTTGTACAAAAATATTTATAGTAGCTTTTTTTTGTGGTGTCAAAGAATTGGAAATTGAGGAGATACCCATCATTTGGGGAATGGTTGAACAAGTTGTGGTATATGAATGTAATGGAATACTATTGTGCTATAAGAAATGACAAGAGGCAGATTTCAGAAAAACCTGGAAAGACTTATATGAACTGATGCAAAGTAAAGTGAACAGAGCAATGTTGTGTGATGAACACCTATGATTGACTTAGCTATTCTCAGTAATACAATGACCTAAAACAATTCCAAAGGACTCATGAGGAAAATTGCTATTCATATCCAGAGAAAGAACTGATGGAACCTGAATGCAGATCAAAGCATACTATCTTCACTCTAATTTGTGTGTGTGTGTTTCTTCTGATGATCTGTTTCTTCTTTCACAATATGACTAATATGTAAATATGTTTTATATGATTGTACTGTATATTTATATGATTGAATATCAAATTGCTTGCCGTCTTAGGGAGGGGAGAAGTGAAGGAGGGACAGAGGGAGAAAATTTGGAACTCAACATTTAAAAAAAATGAACATTAAAATTTGTCTTTACAAATAATTAGAAAATATAAAATCTTATCTAAAATTTTTTAAATTATATAATATATCCACAGAAGATAAAAGATCATGTTATAAAGGACAAATGAAATGACTAAAAAAATGTTTGTTGATTTCAATGTGAGAGCTAATTACTGCAGATTGTAACCCATGCATATCACCATGTGCAATTCTTGCCCCTATCTTTACATAGATTCTCCACAGAGCATCTCCCCAAATTTTTGGAAGGCTTCCTCAAGTTCATTTACAATATTATGTATAACCCTTTGGCTCTCCATTGCACTGACTGTCATCTCTCAGTGTCAGTTATGTGGCCCACCTTCCTTTTCCAGGCACTCATGTCCTTATGTTGCCTTTTATTTTATGTCATGTGGACAAATTATCAATGGTGATATTAGTATTTTAATTTTAATTAATTCTGTTCTTAATGTTTATCTGGTTTTAATAGTTTGTAATGCCTTGGCTTTAGCACCCTGGAATCTGTTATTGCTTCATCAAAAATTTTAATAAGGACAGTATATTAAATAACACTGTCATATTTTAATATCATTAAATCAGCCTAGAAATGTTCCTTTAATCTGACATATCTCTTTGTGTTATTAAAATGGACTGAGTCTAATAATTATATATATTTAAAGTGCTAAAGTATAGCAGTCATGAAGAACATAAATTTTTTTTGCACCACTACCCCTCAAATATTTTAAAATGGATATTTTTGAAATCTTTCCTCTTTTAAAAAATTTATTTTTTCTCAATTACATGTAAAAACAATTTTCAACATTCATTTTTAAAAATTTTGAGTTCCAAATTCTCTCCCTCCCTCCCTCCACTCCCCCAAGAAGGCAAGCAATTTGATATAGATTATACATGTACAGTCATGCAAAACACATTTCCCTATTAGCCATGTTAAAAAAAGAAAACATAGACTAAAAAAAATGCAAGAAAAATAAAGTCAAAATAAATGTTTCGATATGCATTCTGACTGTAAGTTTTTTGTCTAGAAGTGGATCTTTTTCATCATAAGTCCTCATTGTATGAAAGTAACCAGAGGAAGGCTTCCAGCTCATTAGGTGAGTCCTTTATTATGGAGGATAGAAGAACCTTATGGGATGAGAGGCCTGGGGAGTTGCAGTTTGCACTACTGGGGGGAGCACCCACATAAAGATAAATCTAATGAATAGTTATTACAAGTGTTCCAACCAGTCTAGTTAGGAGAATCGTCTTTCAGGAGTTCCCAGTCTCTTCTTATATATTTTTGCTTAGCAGTGGCCCTATCCTCCTATAAACATTGCTGAACATTTTCCTTTTACCTTCCCCCAACCAGAACCTGCTCTCAAGAAAGCAGCACTTTTACAGCATTGGTTAGAAAAGTAATAAAAGTATTTTTTGGAAAGGGGAAGGTAAGGCTACCCTAATGAAATTTATAATAATGACTTCATCTTAAATAATGAATGCATTCTTCAAAAATTAATAATAAAATATGTAGAACTTATAATGGAGGATAGAACAACATATTCAGCAGAAACTAGAGGTTCTCTGGATTAACATTGATAATCTCTCACAAAAAGAACATATAGTATTTAAGGTACTTACTAGATGCTTGTTGAATTGTATTGGCCCCTCCTGGATCACTGCCTTGTCATTGCAAAGGAGCTTGTATAGCTCAATGAAACTATAAACTATGCCATGCTGGGTTACCCAAGACGGAAGGTCATTGTGGAGAGTTCTGACAAAAGGTCATCCATTGGAGAAGGAAATGGCAAAAAGTTCCAGTAGCTTTGCCAAGAAAACCCCATGGACAGTACTAAAATGATAAAGAGATGACATCTGAAGATGAGCCCTTCAGATTGGAAAGATAAATAACATGCTACTGGGGAAGAGTGGAAGACAACTCTAAGTAGCTTCAGAAAGAATGAAGCAGCTGGGCCAAAGCTGAAAGGAAGCTCAGCTGCAGAAGTATCTGGTGACAAAAGGAAAGTCTGATGCTGTACAATACTGCATAGGGATCTGGAATGTAAGATCTGTGAACCAAGGTAAACTGGATGTGGTTGAAAAAAGGACTGAAAGGGGTGGCCAGGTAGCACAGCGAGTAAGAGCACCGGCCCCAGTGTCAGGATGACCTGGGGGATCAAATCCGGGCTCAGATACTTAGCATCACACCCAGAAATAACTGGCCGTGTAACCTTGAGCAAGTTACTTAACCCCAATTGCTTAAAAAAAAAGAAAAAAGGACTGAAAGATTACATTGAAATCTTGAGTGTCAGTGAACTTAAATGGACAGGAAAGGGTGAATTTTATTCAAGTGATCACTACATATATGACTGTGGGTAAGAATCCCTTAGAATAAATGGAGTAGCTCTAATATTCAATAAAAGAGTGAGAAAAGCAGTAGTGGGGGTACCATCTCAAAAATGACTGAATGATATCTGTATGAATCCAAGGTAAACCATTCCCTATCACAGTAATACAAGTCTATGGTCCAACTATAGATGCTGAAGAGACCAAAGTTGATCAGTTTTTTGAAGACCTACAAAATCTTCTAGAAATAATAGCAAAAAAAAGATGTCATATTCATGATAGGGGATTGGAATGCTAAAGTTGGAAGTCAAAATTGGAATAACAGGCAAATTCGGCTTTGGAATACAAAGTGAAACAGTGCAGAGACAAATAGAGTTTTGTTAAGATAACTCACTGGTTATAACAAAACTCTTTTTCAACAACTCAAAAAGTTCATGTACATTACCAGATGGTCAATATCAAATTGACATTTTTTTTCCCAAGGCATTTGGGGGTTAAGTGACTTGTTCAAGGTCAAATAACTAGTGTTAAGTGTCTGAGGTCAGATTTGAACTCAGGTCCTCCTGACTCTGGGGTCAGTGCTTTATCCACTGCACCACCTACCTGCCCCCAGATTGACATATTTTGTAGCCAAAGGTGGAGAAGCTCTACAGAGTTGGTTAAAACAAGACCTGTAGCTGACTGTGGTTCAGGTCATGAGCTTCTTAGTGCAAAATTCAGACTTAAATTGAAGAAAGGGGGATCTTTAAATTCCATTACTATTACAGTGTAGAGGCTTGTCTGGGGATTTTGGGAGGTGACATGGATTGCCTAGGGTCACTTGGCTGATGTATGCCAGAGGACTGGCTCTTCCTAACTCCATGGTTAATCCTTTATTCACTATATCATATTGAATCTTATTTTACAGTAAAGAAAATACATGTCCCTAAGATTGAGGTTATAGTCTATGGAAACACAAGTTATTCATGACATCAATAACATTCTATTTGGTACATTGCCTTGCATTTACAAAGCAATTTTTTCCTAAGGAATTTCCACATCTAACATATTGTATTTATACCTTTTTTGGCTGATTTATGAAAAAACAAATGATGACTTCCCAAGACAAAAAGTTAAAATAAATAACTTTTCAGGAGAGGTGATGGGTTAACTATGTAGAATGAAACATACATTTTTGGACAAGGGCAATGTGGGAATTCATTCAAAATTGTTTTCCCTATGTTTTCCCAAGTGTCCTTTGCATATTTGTTACAAGAGTTTTGTGTTTCTTTCTTTTTTTCCCCCAGTGGGGAGGAAGAGATAAATAGGAGAGAAAATAAATACTTGTTAATTGAAAAAATAACTTAAAAATAAAATCAACCATGTGTGTATATATATATATGTATACATAAAAATATTTATATTTTATCCTTTGGATCATAAAGACCTGAATAAGTTCCATGCACTAACCTGTCAGATTATGATTTAGTAGAATAAATTTGATAACTCTATTATAGTAATTAAATACTTACTCTGAAGTAGTTTATTTTTCATTCAGAAGATCCCTCACTGACTGTTCAGCTTAGCTTCCAACACACTGCTTCAGTGAAAAAGGTTTTTTTGTGTATACTGATATGGTTGCTAATGTGTATCTACAACAAATCTCAAGTTTACTGTTAAAAATTAAAAATGATAATATTTCATCTATGCTCTTTCATCACAACTCCAACATAGGGAAACCTTTTTTTTAAGCAGCAGTGGTAACACTGATAATATTTTTATATAGTTACTACTAATTTAAAAAATGCTCTAATAGCTTCTCACCTGTACCACTGTACTAGCTTCCTAACTAGTCTTCTTGTTTTTGAGTTTTTCTCTAATTTTTCTTCCACACATATACCAAAGAAACATTCCTAAAATGTAGGTATGACCATGCCACTCCCCTGCTCAAGATTCAGTGGTTCCCCCCTTACCCTGAGGATCAAATACACCTGCCTTTAAATTCCTTCACAATCAATATTTGTATCGTCTGCAATAAAGGCTTGGGATGTGTATGATGGGGTGATTCTAAAAAATAATGCTTCATAAGGAGAGATCAAAAGGAGTAATTATCTCATACAAATGAGGCATGAAAGGCAGAATTGATGTGGAAGGAGGAATTATGTATGTAGGGGGATGGGTAGTAGCACTGGAACCTCACTCTCATAGGAATTGGGTTAAAGAGGGAACAACATGTCTATCTAGAAGGGTATAAAATCTTTGTAAATTTAGAAAGAAACGAGGGTGAGGGGACAGGGTAAGGGAGGAACTCTTAGAGGGGTGGGTAAGTTAAGGAACAGGAGGGCAAGGTAGGAGGTAGAAGTAAATTAGACTTATGAGAAGAGACAGAATAAATAGAGTGAGGATAGTGAAGAAAAATAGGATACAAGTAATTAACTTAGAATGAATTTATCCATAAAACAGAAACAGACAGCACAACTACACTGGCTAAGAAATGTAAAGGTGGAACAGAGTATACATACAATACACAGTAGTAAAGGACTATAGTAACTTTGTGTTGGACAAATGTAAAGAATTAAGTTTTTGGGATAAGAATTCATCATTTAGTTTAAAAAATTATTGGGAAAGCTGGAAAGCAGTCTGGCAGGAATTGGGAATAGACCAATGTATTAAACCATATATCAAGATAAGGTCAAAATGGTTACATGACCTAGACATAGAGATATCACAAGAAAATATAACATTATCTAGCAGACTCATGGATAGGAGAATAATATGAAGAAACAAGAGACAGAGAGCATTATTGAGGGGTAAAAAAAGGTAATTTTGATTATTTTAAATTCAAAAGCTCTTGTATAAATAAAACAATGTAGCCAAGATTAGAAGGAAAGCAGAAAATTGGGGGAAAAACTTTCATAGACAGTATCACAGATAGGGGTTTCATTTCTCAAATATATGGAGAATTTTGTCAAATTTAGAAGAATGAGTCATACCCCAATTGATGAATGGTCAAAAGGATATGAACAGATATTTTTTTGATGAAAAAATCAAGACTATATAAAATTATGATTAAACACTCAATCATTATTGATCAGAGAAACACAAATTAAAATAACTGAGATATCATGTTACACCTATCAGATTAGTTAAAATGATAGATACTCTTCAACTGAGGAACAGATAAGCTGTGGCATATGATGTGATGGAATATTGCTGTGATATAAGAAATGATGAACTGATTGATTTAGATAAACAAGAAAAAGATTTGAATTTACAAAGGAAGATGGCAACCACCTCCAGATTAAGAACTGACAAACAGAAGTATGCACAGTATGGTCTTGTGTTTATGTTTATGGATATGGATATATACATTTATATTTAATTGTAGCCTTCTCTAGGGTAGGTGGGCGGAGAGAAAAAATAAAATAAAAAGTGCACAGCAGAGAACAAAAGAAAACCTAGAAGGAAGCAGAGAAAAGCTGGGTTGCTTTGAAAACAATGTGTAAGATTTATTACATAGGCTTTCATGAAATGGAAATTGTTTTATATTGAATCCTCTCATGTTCTGCTTGTGTACATGGAAATGTTTTTTTTCCTTTCGTCTTTTTTTTATTTAAGTTTAAATTGAAAAAAATGCCTCCAACCTACCTTTCCAGACTTATTCCATGCATTCTTCATTTCAGCCGAACTAGTCTTCTGGTTGCCATTCCTTATACATACCCTTAATTTGTCATCCTCCTGTCTTCGTACCAGCTGGCCCTACGCTCCTGAAATTACTCCTTCACTTGAGTTTTCAGAATCCATGGGTTCCTTCAAAACTCAGCTCAAACCACTTCCTTTATTGGCCACAGACACCGATTTATTTTGTACATATTTAATGTATGTGTGCACGCAGTTTCCTTTCGATAGAATGTAAGCTCTTTGTGGACATGGACTATTTTTTTTTCTTTACCCCCAATGCCTAATATGCCTGACACATTAGGTGTTTAATTAAGTTTGTTGACTAGGCCCCTCTAAATGCACTAGAATGGTCTTCTAGGCAATCTCTGTGGCCTGGTGTCTGCAATGTGCACAAATCAATAATATCTTGGGCCTGTGGGACTCCTTTAGAGAGCTCATAATTTTGAAAAGGAGAGTATGTCGACCTGGAGGGACCTCTCAGTAAAAAGAACGTAAACTACTCAAAGTTTTATGCCAGGTCCTGAAGGAAATGTGTAAGAATTGGTGGAGGATAGATGGGAGGGCATTTTACAAAGGGAGAAAATCCCCTGAGCAAAAATGAAATGGGAATAGTATTTGCTGTCAACAGCAAAAAGATTTTTTGAGGAACAGAAGAAGTGTATATCTCTGGCAGATGACAAAGGGCCTAAACGCTAGGCAGTAATTTTGATCTGATACTTTAGGAGCTCTTAGAGAAAGTGACAGATGTCTGAGGATGATTGTTTTGGTGATTCGTGGAGGCTATATTTGAGAATGGTTGGGTGCTATCACAGCAATTTGGTGGAGAATAAGGGGGGCTTGGATTAGGCTGGTGAAATTAAGAAAATAAAAAGAATGAGGTGATAGAGACAAATACATTCCCTATCTTGTTATTTCTTTATCGTTCATTTTTTTTCTTTACCAATGAAGTTGATAATACACAAATTCTACCTATACAAATGGGATTTCCTTCAATTTAAGTCTAAAAGGGTTAGAGAATAGAGTATTCTTTAATGACAGAGAAAATAAAGTAGTACACGGATACTTTAATACAAATGAATCCATATTTTCTTTGTAATGAAGATATTTCAATCACAGGTAAAAGTAGTTATCACAGATTTAGATTTCATAGAATTTTTGAAATTTTAAAGGAAGAAAAAAGCTGACATTCATAGAAGTATTTTGAGATTTGTAAAGCCCTTTACACGTTATCTTACCTGAACCTCCCAACAACCCTGTGAGGCAGGTGCTCCTCCTTCTCTTACAGACGGAGACGGAAGCCGCTCCAAGTTTAGCAGCTTGTCCTGCATACAGCTAGCTTATGTCTCAGGGAGGATTCAACCTCAGGTCTTTCTGACTCCAAGGCCAGCAATGCATCTTCTGTGCCACCTAGCTGCCCCCTAAAGGCAACACTAAGAGCTGATAACTGACAAATGAAATACCTAACTCTGAGATCTCACTTTCTTTAAATTGGTAACCGTTTGGTATCATGAATTATCTACTGCGGATACACGTTTAAAATATCCAAAAAAAGATAAATACAAACTGGAGCTTTGTAGCATTTTTAATACCAACAGATAATTTGGAAGACTTGATTGACTAAAGCAATGTGTAACGCTCTGAGAAAGTGATGCATGAGTGTGTATTAAAGTTAAGTTTTCCTTAGGGTAAGGAGCTTTGCCCCATTAATTTGTAGAAGAATTTATTTTAAAAGGCATGGGTTATATAATTTTGAAATGCATTTTACAATTTAAAAAAGTCATGGGGCTTCAAAAAACTAAAGACCTTAAATTAAAATTTTGTTTTTTTTTTTTAAATGACTTACATACAGGGAAATAGCCTGCATATGATTTCTTGCAGTTACAACAACTATCATGTGGGTCCTAACTGTTAAAAGACCTTTTAGAGATCTACCCAGATGTCACCAAACAATATAAATAGAATGCTACTGTAGTCTGAGTCTGTTATTGGTCCAAATGGGTGAAGAGGCAAAGACCAGGAAGACTCTCAAATGTTTCTTGATGTTTGCAAAATACCACAATGGAAACCATTAAAAAGTTAACTAAATGAAAAACTTTCCAAATCCTAGAATATGATTTGCATAAAAAGAAGACAAAATCAGTACTCCATTTGTGCTTTTAAGAAGTTTTTAAAGCAATCTATTGTTTAATTCGCATATATACTGTCAATCTGAAAGAAAAAAATTCATTATATGAAATGAAATACTGTAGAATTCATGGAAAATATTAACCTTTATTAAAGGTTTTTTTAGGAGGTGAAGAGAACCTACTCCACAATGTATTAAATGGGAAAATTTCACTAGTTACAAAAATTAACCAGAAAAAATGAAACTTCCCATTTGCCTAAGCCAATAATGGGAGCACTTTTCAGCAAAGTCAATGGTTACCTTCTAATTGTCTTATTTAAAATCACTGTATGAAAATAGAGGTTGTCCCCAAAATCTAGTGTAGTTTCGAGCTTTAATAGCTTTTAAGGTATAGACAGCTATTAACATTAAGCCAATGAAACTTAAAACTGCACTAAGACCCTTGGGATGACCTGTATAGGAGTAAAAGCCTCTAAGAGGTGCTCTTCCTATTTTTTTCCTGGTTCACGCAAGATTGATTTTTACCATATTCTGGTTCACATAAGATCAATATTTGAATTTTCATCAGAGTATCATTAGACACCAAGAAAGGAATGGTTACAAAAGACAGATTTTTCATTTCATCTTCTGACCTTCAATCCACACTAAGTAAGCATTCCTGAAGTGCCTGGGAATCAGATGCAAACTCAGCTCTTGGCCCTTATATTCAGTTAAGTCCAGTGATGTAACTATTATTCCATATCAATCTGCTGACAGCATATTTAGAATAATTTCCCCTGGGACCTGAAGTTCTTATACCATAGAATTGTTACTAACTAAGAAGTTAAAACTCAATTATCAGTGTGAAAGAAAGAAGAATTTTCAGACAAAATAATAAGTATGCTCATGTATATTAGAAATGGAGTAGCTGATTTGCTTTTCACATATAAATAGCAGACACATAGCATCTTGAATTATGATGACATAATTAAAAAATTTAAGATAATGAACACACTGCATAAACAATGCAACATATAAGATTCCCATTTTAAGAACAAAAATAGGATTCACATAAAAATAAAAAATAGATTTATTACAATTCACATCTAGTACAACTTAGAAGTCTACATTCTTAGTATCTAAACTATTAAAAACAAACAAAAAATAGCTTACAAAGTTAGAGGCTCTTCTTGTCCAAATAGGTCCAAAAGAGGTCAGACAATGCTTTTTGTTTTTAAATTAAAATTATTGATCACCTCCTCTTTGTCTTAAATTTCTAGATTTTCCATTATCAAATCTTCTCTTTTTGAAGACGGGGGCTACTCCTTCTGCCACATCTCCGAGAGAAGTGACTGTTTTTTCTTTAAATGTCACTTTTGGGTCCCCACTCATATCAGCAACTGGAGTTCCTATGTATTCATCCTCTGTACTTGGAAGTTCCAAATCTATCTTCTCACTGGAGTTAGAAAGTAAAACAAGAACTATTATGTAACAATCAAAGGTGGAAACTTTTTCAAATAATGTATGTCTTTAAATCAAGCCCCAGAAACACTTATGCCTATTATATAACAGAGTTTGTTAAGAATGTTTTTTTTTTTTTACCATATAGGTTGATTTCACCAGTTTAATTTAAATAGTTTAATTAAGTGGACAAATATGGAGAAAGGATTACTTTTAAAATAATAACAGCTATATCAATTTTAACACACATTTATGGAACAGATTTTATGTTCCAAATGGAAAATAGATAACAGATTTATAAAAGAATTCATGCAAAAACCCAGGGACCATCATTCCAAGACAGTTACAGAAAGACTAATGCCATCTCATCAAAAAAAAAAGGAAGAGAACTGACAGACATTCTCAAAAATTATGATAAACAGGCACATGTCACTGCAATTATCAAATGTAACCAATGTTGGTTTACCTCTGAATGAAGGCTATGAAACAGATCCAAGAATGGAACCAAAAGGCCCTCTCCATGGGCAACAACCAAGAAAATGTCAACCAAGAAGAAAACAAATGACTGAATAATGAACATTTGTTTACAGAAACGGAGGTATTTATTATAGCAAGACCAGATCATTGTTATTAGAGATTACTATGAAGTCATCCTTAAGAAATCTAGATGAAAATTTTACTACTAAGTGCCAAAACCCCAAGATTCTAGAATTATAAAAACAGAAGTTCAATATACTTTGTAAAGATGCAAGGAACCTCATACTACAAATTAAAAAACAAATCACAAAACATTCTTGAGAATTTAACAAATTGTTCTAAAAATGGAACCTCATCAAAGGCAAAATTATTGCCCATGATTGCCAGATAAGATAGCTAACCATAAAAATTTCAGAACAGTATTTTTAATAATCCACATGGGATCTATAAGGGATGCTTCTAACTTCCAAACTATGAAACATCTCTCAAAATATAGAAACCTAGTAGAAGTTGAAACCACATGGAAAAAGAAATATTTATCATCCCTTTCTCCTCAAGGTTGGAAGCTGTCCCGAAAATGTCTTCAGAGAATCTACAGAAGATGAAATTTATATCCCTACACTTTTATTCATTTACAAAATCTATAATTTTATCTGCCTGTAAAATAGTCTGAATATTAAAGATGACATTGTTATTGACTATGTTTCTATGTGAACTCTATTAGCTATGAAAATGAGAAAAAATAACACATTTATATTTAAGATTTAGGAAGTACTTTTTTCACAACTGTGTAAAGGCAAGTACCGTGTTTCCCCGATAATAAGACCTATCCCGAAAATAAGCCCTCCCCTTACTGTGTAAGATTCCTCTAAAATAAGCCCTCCCCCGAAAATAAGCCCTATTGAGATTGCTACTGTAGTGAAGGTGATCCCCTGTGCTACATGCTACTTTACGGTACCCTCTGTATGCACCGTCCCCCCCCCCAGGTGAAACGCACGCCGCGCTCCGAGCTACATCCAATCAGAGCTGCAGCAGTGAGCGCGTCATCCTGTGATGGATCCCCAGTGATTTGCTTATTGAATAAAGGTACATTTTTTTGTTCACATTTACCTGTTTATTAAAATTGCTGTCAATGTTCATTAAAATAAGCCCTCCCCTGAAAATAAGCCCTCTGGTGTTTTTCTGTCCAAAAAAATTAATAAGACAGTGTCTTATTATCGGGGAAACACGGTAGCTTAAGCATTATTATCTATTTTACAGATGAAGAAACTGAAGTTCAGAGAGGTAAAGCCATGGTCACATAGCTTATAAATGTTGAAGCCAGGACACGGACTTAGGTTTCCTGATCTCAAATCCAGGACTATTTTCCACTATACCACAGTGTATTGTGGCATACATACATTACTGAATACCTCTATCTCCACTATGTATTCATGATTATTTTTGTCAAATAACAAGTTTATTAATGACTATGCATATGCATTGTTAATTATAAGGTATGTATAACAGTAAATATGATCCTTGTTCTTAATATGTTTACAATTTAGTTGGGGTGATAAAATATTCACACAAAATGATTAAAAAGATCACAATATGATAAGAGTAAGTACAGACAATATTCTATGAGTTCAGATGAGAAGTATTATATCTTGCTGAGCAGATCAGTGATGACTTCATGAAATTTGGGGCACCTGAGATGATAGGATTAATAAAAAAGCATATTTGAGGAGGAGGGAACGATGTGATATTAGGTTTCGGAGAAGGTGAGAAGGAAGTCTGATTTGGTTAAAATAATGGAAAATGTACTGGTGCCAGATTGAATAAGGTTTTGAATGCCAAGCTAGAAGATTTGTCAACTGAACATATTTCAGTAATAAGATATTTAAAGTTTTTGTCAGTGAAACATTATGAGAATTGTGTAATAGGAAGATTAGTTTAGCAGCTATGTTTAGGGTAAACTTGGGGGTAAGGAAGAAAATGGAACTGGAGAGACCGACTAAGATGCTACTTTCACAGTCCAGGCTAGAGGCAAGAAGAGTCTGAACTGGGGAAGTATGTAGGGAGGGTGGGCAGGGCATGCACAGCAGTGAGACTGATAGGGAAGGAATAGGAGAGCTATTTCTAAGAAACAACTGATAGGGCTTGGTGGTAATTGACTGACTTGATAGGAGTGTGAGTATAGACGGAGAAATGGATGATGACAATGTTTTGAGTATAAGTAACTAGGAATGTCATTAACAAAAATAAGCAGGTAAGAAAGAAGAACAGGTTTAAAAAGGTAATGAGGTCAGATTTGGAATTGGAAGGTGTATGTAGGATCTTAGCTAAGGCTACCCTGAGTGATAGCTAAGACTTACAGGTGGAAAGAAGAGACATATACAAAATGCCCAGAATGGTAACCAGGATGCTAACTTCTCATATTAACTGTATATATAAATAAGTTTCTGCTACTTACTAGGGATTATCCTCTTGCTTAATTTCTTTCCACTCCCCATAAGGGTTTGGCTTTTTAGGAGATCTGGGTTTTTCTTCTAATGGACCTGATGAGTCTTGGTCCTGATCACCATCACTTTTTTCTTTCTTTGATTCAGTTTCAGTTTCTTCAGCATGATCATTTTTAGTTCTTTTCTGAATGAGAGAAAAGAAGATGACTGACAACTGTATTAAAACAACCTTTAAAAAGGTTCTAATAGTTTTACTTGAGTATATGATTGCTTCAAGCAGGGATTGGATAGCCACTTGGGTATATTACAGTAGAGATTCTTTTTTGGGCATGGGTAGAACTAGAATAGAAATTTGTCAGTGCCATGGTTATGATTTATAGACAATTCTGCTCTTATCATGAATACTGAAGCAATTGAGAGGACTTAGGTTCTTCTGCACTAGCAAAATCTCAGTTATGTCCTAGTCCTGCTAATCTGGACTTTTCATAGTAATATAGCAGTATTATGATAGGGGCAGTAAACCTATAGACCTTTATTTTTTTGGCCATACAATTTAAGAGAAGTTACACATTGGATTCAACAGTGCTATATGTTAAAGAATGTAAATTCTGGGTACTAAGTGTAAGGTACTTTCTGATTCAGAAAAACATGAGTCTCTACCTTCAGAATAGGCATGAGCATAAAAAAAAAATGTCTTTCAAAAGACACCTGAATCAGGTTCACTGTGCATCATTTCCAAGGGACCTGGGAGGTAGAGACTGGGAAGCTTCAAGAGGTTCTATTAGTTACCATGGTTAAAAACCACCCAAAGTACCCTAAGACAAAGGAGTCAAATACATGGCCTGGGGTCCATGTAGCCTACAAACTTAAAGGATCCTTACTCATGGTTTAGTGGCTCCTACATTTCTATCTGAGTCTAACACCACTACTCTAATGTACTCTCAAATAGAAGGCTCTGTGAATACTTCTGATGCATTTTATCGCCAGAATCAAGAAATCAAGGGGCCATGACTTGGCTCCTTTCTTTGTCTTTTTCTGCATGCGTGTTAGATGAATCATTTAAATTAGTGGTGTCAAACTTGGAGAAATGGGGGTCTCTAAACCATATATAAAGATTCCTGTAGGCTACATATTGACCTAGGAGACCCCATATTAATATTATCTATATTTATTGTATTTTCATTTATTTTTGCAAAATACTTCCCAGTTACATTTTTATCTGGTTTGGACTGTACTTGAAAGTGCTGTGGGTATTAGGAAGATTAGTTTAGCAGCTATGTTTAGGGTAAACTTGGGTTTTTTTTTTTCCACACAAGCCACATGTTTGACACCTCTGAACTAAATCACAGCCCTCTTAGTTATATAAGATCTACTTTACTGATAGAAAAACTTTACAGTGTAAAGCAATTTATAGGTACACAGCTAAAAATCACAGATTCTAACTTAATACTGCTTAATAAATAATTCATTTATATTTTGCATTAAGGTTTATAAAACAGCTTTCCTCATAACAATCCTGTAACGTAGTGATATGCAAGTATTATTATCCTCTTTCTGTAGACTAAGCTCTAGGGCTCAAAGAGACCAAGTGAATTGCCTGTGGTTACACAGCTATGAAGTAGGAGAGCTGGGATTCAAACTGTGGTCTTCTAAATCCAACTCTTTTTCTATTCTATTCTAACCTGCTTTACCAGCTGGGTTATTTCCAAGGGAACATTAAGTTCTATCTGGTTGAACTCCAGATGCAAATCCCTGATCAAGAACGTCTGGTTGCTCACTCTCTTCATCTCAGGACCAGAACTTCTTGAATAAGTCTCTTCACCATGTCCTGCCAGCCGGGATCAGGGCTCACAGCTGCTGTTCTGTTTCTCTTTCTCTCTCTTTCAAGGATTTCTTGACATGACTGTGTTTCCTATGCTAGTATTTATCTTTTTATCTTCTACAGTTCAATTTTCACAAAAGTAAATGTATTTCCATTAGGATTATCTCAGCCAAACAGTAATACTTATCAGATATACAAATAATTGGTGAGAAGAGTAATTTGCTGAAAGGTGCACAGGGATTTTGATCACAAACAATTCTGTGTACCTGAGAGTTGTTCACATCTATATTGTAAACTACTCTGCTAATCTGGACTTTTCATAATGCAAGAGGTGACCCAAAGAAAAATAAGTCAAAACCTGAGTTCTGGATGGTAAAATGAGTATGTAGACTTATTGATGCTTTGGAATATCTTGAATATGGAAAAATACACCTAGGGGTAAACCTTATGGACTTTCATGAACAAAAAAGGAAACAGTCTATTAAAAATGCCAAATACAATAAACTTGAGTAAAAAGAAGACTCAGAATGCTTTTCACTTTTGTTGTCAAATTTCTTAGTAATTCAATATTTTATAGGTATAAAACATATCATATATATGTATTATCAGAAAAGGAGGTAGGCCATTTGTAGTTATAAATAAAGGATAAGAAGCAGGCAACTCAAGTGTTGCACTAAAATGTCAAATATCAAATGACCCAGAAGAAGGTCTCCAAAGTTTGGAGGTGTGAGAAAGCAGAAAATAATCTCATGGGGGATTTCTGGAAGATCATGGATAAGAATTATGCAGGGGGAGAAGGCATGGATGAGTTGTTATCTGTACTGGTGAAGGGAGTACTTACTTCAGTGGGTAAGTAGATGAAAAAAAATTTCCAATTAGGAAGTGAGATGTACAGAGAAATTATTCTGCAAAAATGATTTCTATTTCTGTTGTCTAGTAAAGAGAGCACTTAGCTGGAAGTCTATCAGTGACTTAAAGTAGATTTATATGTTACTTGCTCTTGCTTCACTTTGATTTTCTCTTCTACTGTGAGGTAGAATTAACCTTCTGAGCCTTTATAAAGTTTTTTAATATATTGGAGAAAACCAAGGACAAAGACTTACCCTAAACTTTATTTTTGGCTTTTGTACTTCTGTAGAGCTCTCTGATTTTTCCTCCTCCTCTTCTTCCATTTCTTGTATTTCACTGGAATCACTATCTGAATCAGATGACTTTGATTCAGCTGGGGCATCAAGTGCTTCAGTACTATTACTAGAAAGGGGCTCTCCAACTTGTGGAACAAAATCCTCAGGCTTCTCCCATTTGGATTCTGTTCCGATATATTTAATACAGCATTTTAAAAGATTAACTTACTATGAAAATTTATAACTATTTAAACTTAAAGCTATCTACAAAAATATAAGTTAACTTCTCCCTTTGTGTTCCTTCCCACTGTCTTTGTTCATTCATCCTATGTTTTTTCTTTATATACTTGTAGTTAATGTATATATTGATATTCAAGTCTGTTTTCTTAATCTCACATTACTTCACTATTAAACCTTTCCATATATCTTTATATTCCTTATATCTCATTCTATCTTAATTACGTGATTGTGTTGTGATTACACTGTTGAGCTATTCACCCACCCATAGACTTTTAGGTTGTTTCATACCAACAACATGAACATTATCAAAATCACTAATTTTTGTTATATGTAATTTCTAGAATAACATTTAAGATCAGAAAGTTATCATCATAAATGTTATTTTTAAATAATTGAGTTATATTTATGCGACACTAACGGCAACAAGCTGAAAATTAATTTGTGTCACTCCTTATTGTTAGATACTAATTCTCCAACAAGCAGATAAGGAACTAACTATTTTCTAAAGATGTAGTGCTGATTAACATTAGTCAGTTTGCAGGCTCCACTGCTTCCTATTTGGGGATCTTATATTTATACCTTTTGGAAATTGAAAATCAGGAGGCCTAGAAATTAAATAAAATAATGAAAGATCCTACAAAATCCAGGACCTTGATTCCACTTAATTCAACATATACACTTATTAAAAACCTACTATGAGCAAGGCAAATATGGAAAACAACAGTCCCTACTTTCAAGGAATTTATAATCTACTGTTCGAAGGGCCTGTGATTTCTTCAGTGTGGGAACCCTCTGCAATGATATATTTCAGCGATTCTCAAAGTGTGGTTTGGGGACCTCTGGAGGTCCCCAAGCTCCTTTCAGGGGGTCTGTGAGGTCAAAAAACTATTTTCACAATAATATGAAGATGTTTTAATTTTTAATACTGTAAATATTAATAGATATAACTCACATAAACAAAAACTCTTTGGGCTCACCTCAGTAACTTTTAAGTGTAAATGGATCCTGAGACCAAAAAGCTTGACAACTGCTGATTTAGTCTAATTTGAGTGTGAACAATAATAAACCCCTCTACAAATCCTCCAGCAGGTTATCATCCAATCTCTGCTTGGAAGACCTCTAGTTATGGGGAATCTATTATCTCCCAGGGCTGTTAATTCCACTTTAGGCATGCTTTGTTAGGAAGTTTTACTTACTTTGAGCTATAATCTATTTCTCTGCAACTTCCACCCAATGGTTCTAGTCATGCCATCTGGTGACAACCAAAACAAGTCTAATATTTGGTCTAACTATACAGATCATATGTTCAAAGATAGCTATCGTGGTCCTTCTAAACCTTTTCTTTCCTATGTAAAATATTTTCAATCAGAACAATATCCTTGTATGGCATGGTTTATAATTCTTTTGCCCCCCTTGTCATCTTTCTTTGGAAGTGATTCAACCTGTTTATGTCCTCCCTAAAGTGTGAGGCCAATAAGTGAAGAACTGGAATAGGTCAGATTATAGTAGGACTTTCACCTCCCTTATTCTAGACACTACTATTGTAGACCAAATCAAAATTGTTTTTTGTTTGTTTCCATGCTATATTATTATTACTTTTGTTATTGATGTTGAATTTGAAGTTAACTAAAATTCCCAGCAGAACCTAATCACATGACTAGGGCTACAATAAGCAGGAATGAGAGCATAGATACACTGAAGCAATGGAATCCAGAAAGACAGAGATATTGGGAAAATATTTTGCTGAAATCCAAGGCATTTTATATCTAGCATATTTTCCTGACCTACCAGTTTGGTAAACTTACTGGAAAAAAAAGATACGTGGTTATGAAATTAGAGCTCTCTTTTGAAAAACAAACAAAATAGAATGTTTATTTTTACTCTGTATTTGAAGTTAATTTTAAAATAACTATTATAAATTGAGAGCAAGTCATATTTCCTGAAAGATTCAATTAAGGGATCCAGAGTTAAAATTTATATTGGAAATACAGAAACAGAACCTATCAAATGAGCTTAGTAAGTAATTTCATTTGGAGTAATAATAGCTCAATTTGCTGAGAAGTTGAATTAGTGCCTTAATTCTAACACTGAGATAAACTTGCAATCGTTGCAAGACATACTGGTTTACATTAGAAAACTGGGAGAATAAGAAAAAAATATTAACCAGCCCTTTATCTTTCACATTAAGAAATGTGTCAAGTTTAACTTTTGCCATTTTAAGACGAGCTTAATTTTAGTTAGTTGATCTACACTGACACCTAGTGGTCCTTCTGACATTTAGCACACATTTGTAATTGGCATTTTTTTCCTCTTGCTTATTATATTCTGATCTGTCACTATGGTGCATATTCTATGCCTACATGGATGATCCTAGAAACAATTTTATATATGATTTTTGCTCCTCTATGCCAAAAATGAGTTAACAAAGAAACTTCTGCTAAAAAAAACCTTAAATGTTAATTTTACTAAGATGATAGGAAATGATCATAAGCTGATGACAATCATGTCATAATAGACACCAGGCTATTTATATAAAGCTTATAAAGCTGATTTAGTGGCTTGATATTCTAAACGTCAAGTAACTTCAATGGGAACATGAGATTCTCAAAGACTTCTTGATGCAGACTTGAACAATTGCAATGAAAAAAGGAAAGGAATGAAAACTAAAAAATCAAATGTAGTTGTGTAGTAAAAGTTTTGGGACAGCTAGATGATGAAATGGATGGTACATGGGGTCTGGAGGCTGGAAGACTCATCTTCCCAAGTTCTAATATGGTCTGAAACACTTACAAGCTATGTGACCCGGGGCAAGTCACTCAATCCTGTTTGTCTCAGTTTCTCATATATACAACGAACTGTAAAAGAAAATGGCAAACCATTCCAATGTCTTTGCTAAGAAAACCCCAAATGGGGTCACAGAGTCAGACATGATTGAAAGCGACTGAACACCAGTAAGAGCTCTCCAATGAGATCAGATTTTGAAAAGTCATGTTTGAAAGATGGAAATGAGGGGACACAGAGGACAAATATGAAAGACGGATGCCATGTATATAGGACTACTATCAGAAAAGCTAAATTCTTCCAGGACAAATTGAGTTTGGTTAAAAAAAAAAGTATTAATGACAACAGAAAGGGCTTTTAAAAGTTATGTTGAAGATAAGGAGATCAAAGAAACCACAGCTCTACTATTTGGCAAGAAAACCTACGGCAAAAGATAAAAGAGAAAGTAAAGTTGTTCAACTCCTTTTACTTTGGTTTTCTCTATTAAGGAGAATAATCCTAAGACTACAGGAAATTTAACAAAGAATTAAGAAGGAACTGAAATGTCAAGCTAAGTTAGGAGATGTGAGCTCCTAAGCTGAACTCAAGGGAGTTCAAATAACCTGAATATGATGGATAGCCCAAAGTACTGGTAGAATTTGCCCGTAAGACTATTGAACCACTGTCACGATCTTTTAGAAACTACAGAACTAGAATGGAGTTAACAGGATTGGAGCTAGGTGAAGGACTGATTTTTAAAGTTGTCAGTCCTGCAAACTATAGTCATGTCAGTTTGACCTCAATTGCTAGCAAAATATGGGAACAAATAATTAAAGGAACTGTATATAGTTAGCTGAAAGGGGATGGGAAAGGAAGAGTTATGATAGTTGTTTCAATTATCTGAAGGCTGCCATGTGGAGGAGGAATCAGATTTGTACTATTTGGCCTCAGAGAGCAGAAAAAGAAACAAGAGATGGAAATTGCAATGAAGCAAATCTAGACTTGCTGTCAGGAAAAGGCTGTTAACAATTTTTTGCCTTTCCAAAAAGGGATGCCACTGGGGTTCTCCCTTGAAAGTCTTCAAGCAGATGCTGGATGACCTCATATTGGACAGGTTATATTGGGGATTCCTTTGGGTTGGACTAGATGGCTGCTAAGGATTCTTCTAACTTCTAAATTATGTGATTTTGTGGTTTATAAGCACTTATAAAGGTGCATGGTGATTATAAATCAGCATAAATTCAGTTAGCATAAATTAAAGCAGGTAAACCCAGATTACTTTATTTAAATTAGGTAGATCAGATAAACAGAGTGGTCATAGTATACCTGGAAGTCAGAAAGATATTGGGACAATGCCTTGTCTACAGATCTAATCAGTTGTTAAATCTTACCAATTCCACCTCTTTAACTGAGCATGAAGTACCATCTCTACTCACCCTAGTTCAGGCCCTCCTCATCTCCCACTTGGAATATTTCAATTTTGTTATTATTCAGTTGTGTCTGACTCTTTGTGACCATGTCATTTGGGGTTTTTATGGCAAAGATATTGGAGTGGTTTGCCATTTTCTTTTCCAGCTCATTTTAAAGATGAGGAAACTGAGGTAAACAGGGTTAAGTGACTTGCCCAGAGTCACATAGCTAGTATGTCTTAAGTCCAGATTTTAATTCAGGTAGATAGATGTCTTCTTGACTCCAGGTCTGGTGCTCTAACCACTGGGCCACACAGCTGGCCTATATTTTAATAGCCAGTTCTAACTGGTGTCCTGGCCTCAAATCTCTCCTATCTCTAATTTATCCTCCATACATCTCCCAAAGTGTTTAATTCCTCTAGTACAGGTTTCAGTTTATCATTTCCCTGCACAAGCTTCTGGGGCTCTTTTGCTTCTGGGATCATTCCTTTGGAATTTAAAGCCCTTTATAAGCTGGTTACCCCCTATCTTTTTAGTTCTATACCTTACTCTCCTCAGCTATTCTATAATTCAAACTGGCCTTCTTACTCATTCTATTTCCTGCCTCCATACTTTTGTTCAGGCCTCCCTTTTTTACTTCTGTCTCTCAGGATCCCTAGTTTCCTTCCAAATTCAGTTTAAGTGCCACTTCTTACATTTTGCCTTTCCTGACTGCCCTAGGTGCTAATGCCTTCAGATCTGAAATTATCTTGCATGCTTTACATAAACTTAAATATATATGTGTTTTCCTTCAGCAGAGAATGTAAGTTCCTTCAGAGTAGGAACTGTTTCATTTTTATTTATTTTTTGCCTTTTTGGAGGGCAATTAGGGTTAAGTAACTTGCCCAAGGTTACATGGCTAGTTTGTGTGTGTGTGTGTGTGTGTGTGTGGGTATTAAGTGTCTAAGGCCGGAACCGAACTCGGGTCCTCCTGACTCCAGGGCCACATTTTAATTTTCTTAACCCCAACACATGGCACACCATATAGGCATTTAATAAATGCTTGTTGGTTGATATAAAGGATATTATGAGACTGAGAGATTTGGACTTAGAATGGATGCCAGATAGTACTGATAAGGGGATTTAGATAACTGAATAAAGAGACCTCAAAAATATTGTTGATTGAGGTCGTCTCTACTGGAAAACACAGATTTCTTTCTTTGGTCTTATTTTAAATTATGCTATTAATGACTTAGATAAACATATATATGATCAGTTTTTATTTACAGATCATATCAATCTAGAAGGTAAACCAATGTGGCAGAATCAGGGTTCCAAAGGGTTTCAACAAGTTAGAAAAACGGGCTAAGTGGAAAACTCTACATTTGGGTTAAAAAAACTACACAAAAGAATTGGAGAAACATCTATAGAAAATAGTTCATGTAAAACCAGTGTCTGAGGGTTTTGGTGAATTGCAGTCTCAATGAGACACATGTGACATGGGAGACAAAAGAAAAAATAATACAGGGCAGAACTTGGGTTGCATTAAAAGAGGCATACAATCCAGAATGAGGAAGGTAAGAGTCCTGAATTTTGCTCACTAGAGCAAATTACATAAGGTATAATATGCTCAGATCTGAGTATTATGGACCCAAATGTGGGGCCTTTTAGGGAGGGCAATTAGGATTGGACTGTTTCCAGGGAAAATCAACAAAGATGGTAAGGGAAGTCATGGCATGACACAGTTGAAAGAACTGGACAACAGGGTTTATTTTGGGGAAGACTCTGCAGGTAGGGACAGAGTAGGGTAGGATGTGAGATATGCTTGTTTGTCTTAAAAAACTTCCTAACAATCAGAACTACCAAAAAAATAAAAGGAATGTCTTGAGAGATAATGAAACCTTTGAAGGAGGTCTTTTTTTTTTTTTTTGGAGATTGAGATGACAGGACTGGATAAGAACTGCAAGGGAGCTTAGAAATAATTTTGTTCATGTTTTTGGTAGCGTTTGAACTAGTTGATCACATATGTCTCTTCCAACTCTATATTGGTTGGAACTATGATTTCATTGGTCCATGGATCTCCTGAATGAGGAAACTCCCTTTTATCAATGATCTTTTCTGTAATTTAGTTTTAAGATAATTTTTTTTTTCTTTTTTTTGGAGGGGGGAAGGCAGGGCAACTGGGGTTCAGTAACTTGCCCAAGGTCACACGGCTAGTAAGTGTTAAGTGTCTGAGGCCAAATTTGAACTTAGGTCCTCCTGACTCCAGGGCCTTTACTCACTGAACCACCTAGCTGCTCCTTTAAGAGAGTTTTTTAGAGCAGGAGTCATCAAACTATGGTCTGTGGGTCAAATCTGGCCAGATCCTTGTTCTCAGGCACTGAAGGGTTAAATGACTTGCCCACAGTCACAGAGTCAATACGTGTCAGATGCAGCTATCTTTAAGACTAGTCCTTTATCTACTCTGCCATGTTGCCTTTTTTGCTACTCTATAATTCTATAAAATAACATACTCCCCCCTCTAAAAAAAATTGATACTGCTTAGAGAAAACTTAAAAGAATAGTTTTTAAAAATTAAGTTATACTATTTTGGTAACAGAATTAGAATGCTTCTGCAAAACTAATTCAGAAGAAGAAAAAGTACTATTATGGAAATGTAATTAATTACTAAATCAGTTTTATGAAATTAAAGGTTTTTTTTCCTAAAGTAAAACATTGCTGATTTTTCAGTTTATAAAAAAGGCTTAAACTGGCATCTGAGGTGTTCCCCCCCCAAAATATACATCGTAAACAAACAAATAAAAACCATTCCATTCTCTGTTTTTGTATTGACTACCTAATGTTAGAGAAAGCAAGGTATGGGCCCATTCAAGTCACTAAGACTATACTATGCAGAACAGGTGCTTGTCTACATTGGTGGAGTAGGTTCCTCACTAGGAAATCTCTACCCTGATAGAAAGGAAGAAAGAAGGAAATATAACCAAAAACTTAATAGTAATAAAATTACTGGTTGTATGTTCTAAAAATATTTACACAAATGTATTATAATTTTCACCTGAAAAATAATCTGTCTATAAGCCAAAAGAACTTAACCTATAGAATGAAAATAATTTAACTTATAGGATTCTCAATTGTGAAATAAAGAGGCTGAACTAGATTAATCTTTTAAGTCCCTTTCAGCTCTAATGTTCCATTTTTAAAATAACCATTCTGATATAAAAGCAATAAAGACAAGGGTTTAAATGATTTTCCCTTCTCCCATTCTGTTTTCAATCTCTCAGCTGGTGAAAATAAGTGACGTGGGGCACAAGCACTATATATAGGAATAAATCAATGCTATTATATTTTTGATAGAAAGTTTAATATCCATGATCTATAAGTAATTATATATTATAAAAATATATAATTTTATATATATTTATAAGTTTTATAGGACCTGTTCACTCACAATATGTGGCCAAATGATATGAACAGGCAGTTTTCAGAAGAATCACAAATTAATAATAATCACATGGAAAAGCATTCAAAATCTAATTATAAGAGAAATAGAAATTAAAACAATTCTGAGATGCCCTCTTATGTCTATTACATTGGTAAAAATATTAGCTAAAAAGGCAAAAATTCAATGCCAGAAGGACTGTGGAAAAAGGGGTACATTATTACAAATGGACACAATCTTTTAGGAAAGCAATATGGAATTACATAGCAAGAACTACAAAATTATCCATCCTTTGACCTAGTAAGTTGGATCCAGTCCAACTACTATAAACTAAGGATATGCTTTTTTGTAAAAAACAAAACAAAAAACAAACCTTATACACATTTTTTAAGTGATAGAAATGACTCATGTAAAGAATGGCTGAATAAATTGAAATATATGATTATAATGGAATATTATGTCATAATACATGAAAAATATAAATCTTCCTTACTTCTTTTTTATTCTTCATATCAAGTGGAGGTGAAGAAAACAGAACCAAAAGAATACATATACTTTCTACAATGATATAAATATCAACAAAATTCAGAGGTGGAAAAAACCACTGGAAAAAAAAAGTTCAGGGGTGGGTACGTGGCGCAGTGAGTAGAGTGCTGGCTCCAGAGTCAGGACGACCTGAGTTCCGATCTGACCTCAGATACTTAACACACACACACAAAACTAGCCTTGTAACCTTGGGCAAGTTACTTAACCCCAACTGCCCTCCAAAATGCAAAAAAAAAAAAAAAAAAAAAGTTCAGAGGGGGAAAAGTAACATAATTCAATTACTACTTTTTAAAAAGTTACATTAAAAACACAAATAACTTAAATTTAAGATTTTATGTTGTTTTTGTTTGTTTCTATGTGTTTGTTAATGGCTAAGTTTATAAAAAAAAAGAAAAAATAATCTTAACTGTAGCTAATACATTAGGAATTCACAGCATGCAAACAAATCCTTTCTGGTAACTTAAGAGAAAATAGTCAACAAGTATCACTTACCACCTGTTTCTGTATTATAATAATAAGTGTAACCATCTTCACTTAAACCTTCTATCCAAAGAGGCATTGCTGCTTTCTAACAAAAAAGAGCATATAAAATATGCTAAAAATATTAACAACGACAATAACAAGAAATCACTCTGACATTATATATTAAAGGATCAGTAGAGTTTTTTAAAAGGCTCTGTCAAGATACATATTCTCTCAGCATATTAGTATTAAGAATTGTTGGTTGGGATTGGGAACCTGAAACACTGAAAAAGGGAGGCTGGGAAACGAAGTACCAAATTTCTTGGAAGACAGTTCACATCAGCCAGTAATTCTTGAATCATATAGCAGTTCTTGTCAAAGGAGATGAAGTGGACATTTGGGTCCAAACTGGCCTACAGACAGATGAAGAACTATCTCTATGCCACAGGTTACTGACCCCTGACCTAAGGAATTCTTGTAACTATTCTATGAATGACTCTGAGTGTTGAAATAGAAAGGACAAAAATTATAAATTTTTATTTGGTGGTATAAAACAATGTTTAGAAGTACTCTAGCCCCATCAACAGATTAAGAATTTTACTGAACAGAAATTAGTTCAATTACCTTACTAAATTTTCCTTGGAATCCTTCAGGTTTCTCCCACTGAGATTCTAAAAGTAAGATCAAATTTCAGTTACAGTTTTTCTGCTTCCTAAAAACATTTCTAGATTTGTTCCTATAATCCATGAAGGTCACCAATACAATCTGAATATCTAATATGTTCATACAATTTTGTGGGGAGAAATCTCTGTAAGAAAAATCTCTTTCCTCAAGGATTTTATAATCTAATAGGAAAGGAAGACCAACAGACACATTAACACAACCATTAAATATACCATTTCAATCTAACTATAGGTTCTTCCTGAATATAGGCCCCACCACTAAAATACTCTCTGGAAGGAGAAAAAAATACAGGTATATTCTGAAAAATAACAGTAATTATAAGCAGATTTTATTCAGACTAATTTTGTGTGTGTGTGTGAAAAGACTATAAGCTACATTCAGGCCAATATAGAATATATAATATACTATAGCTGTACAGACACAAATAAGTTAACAAAAGCAGGAAAGATGAAATTTTTTTAAATGAGGGAATTACTGCAACAATTATAATGATAATAGAGGTTAGTCATAAAAAGAATCACGTTTTCATGAAATTAAAATTTCATCAATTTTGAAGGAAAATTTTTGCTGTGATGAAGATGGAATACAAAACAGGATGAAGTGTGGGAAGAAAACTAGGTTTCTCTGGAGCACAGAGTATAGAATCCATCTCCTGTATAAATACCAAAAACTACAAAACCTAAGATAAATTATGAGTAAGAAGCTGTTTAAGACTAAGCTATGAGAGAAATCAGATTTGTCAATGCTGAACTCTGGACAGAATAAAGATCCACTCACAACGCTTAGATGGCTCAAGGGTAAGCCTATCTTACTGCTACAGTGCAATGGCTAGCTACTTCACTCAGGACCCAGAGAGGATTATGATATTTAATGCATAGGATTCTGGTATTTAATTCAAAACTGGGGAGTTTTATAAAATAGTATCTATAATGCCACTTACTGCCCAATGATACAAGGAGCTATTTCTCTGATAACACAAATGATACATAGAAATAGGACACTTCTATAGTGCTTTAAGATTTTCAAGTTGTATTATATAAATTCTTTCATTGGAACAACAGTCCCATGAGGCAGGTAGTATTATCACCCCCATTTTACAGATGAAAAAACAAAAACCTGAAGCTTGGTGAAACTAAAGGACCTGCTCATGGTCAACAAGACTAAAAATCATCAGATGTGGGGTTCCAATGTAGGTCTCTCCTCAGGTCCAGATACACTTTTTACTATACCATGAAGCCTCTTAAGTCAATCGAAGATATTTATCAACTGAAAAATACCACTGTTTTTATCAACAGAATTGAAAGCACAAAGCACCAACATGCACAGATGAAAGTATGCTAGGAACAGACACAAAAAGGTCTTGGTTTATCGTTCTCAGACAGAAAAACTATTCTCAAGAATCTCTCACTGTAGAAAGCTGAAATTTGAAGAAGTGGTTATGAAATTCTTTTTATTTTCCTATTAAACTGGGTGTTCATACTTTAAAAAAAAGTTATAAAAGAAAGTTAAGCCAAGGGTTTTATTGGGTTCATTTTTAAGGTTCTAAGTAAAAAGACTAAATTAAAGGGTGTTTTTTAAAACTTAATTTTTTTTTCTTTGCTGAGTGCCCTCAAAATATACCTTCTAACATTTTGTAATAGTGATGGCATTTAAAGATTCCCCTGTATTGGCTTGGTTTTTGGTTTGATTGTGTTAAAACCCAGAGCTTGTTAATCCACTTGTGGGATGGACTTGTTGAGTGAAAAGAGAGGGCTGAACTGGGAGGAGCTGGTGACATAAATTTAGAGAGACACAAGAAAAGAGAGAGGCAGAAGAACTTTTTGGAAGCAGCACCTTTGGAGGCAGAGAGAGACTGAGAGGATTGCTGAGGGCCACTTTGAATTGCCCAGGACTTTTGAGAGCTGCCAAGGACTGAGGAGACATGGCTGTTATGCTGGTACTTTGTCTGTCTGTTTTGATGTTGTTTTGCCAGATTTGTCCACTGGTGAAGGACAGTTCTGTTGTTGCAGAAGTGTTAGCACCTTGCTGTTGGTTCAGAGCTCCTGAGACTGTCCTGCAGACAGAGTGAATTCTGGCCACTGGTGAAGGACAGTGCTGTTGTTGCAGAGGTCCTGGAACCTTGCTGTTGGTTCAGAAGCCCTGAAGAAGGATTTTCTTGTTGTATGTTTACAGAAATCCTGGAAGGGGGTTTTGCTAATGTTTTCAGGGGTCCTAGGACTGTTCTGCAGACAGAGAATGAATTAATGAAGACAATGGCAATGTATCTTGTGGCCTTGCTAAGCTTTGTCTCCCCAGGAACAAAGATTGCTGAGAACTTGCCTTGTGTCAAGGTGAAGAAAAGACCTCCATTTTGGTATTCAATGCTGTGCTTAAGCTTGTTGTAACTCTGGGGTAGATTCAGTTGTGATCCAGGGGTGGGGAACTTTTGACCTTTTTGTGCTCTGTGATTAAACAAATAAATGTACTTTACTTATGATTGGAAACTAATCTCCATTTGAGAAGAGGGGTTTTGTGGTGGACTAAATGAAGGTACAGCCTAGGGGTGGAGTAGTATTTAGAACAGGGACTTTGTAATTGTTTAAATGAATGTAATGTCCTGTGGTGGGGTAGTACTTGATTAAATCAGGTAGTACTTGGAGATTATTGAATCACACTTAGTAATTGCTATATTTTGAATGATGTCATATTTTGATTCCCTCTGTTCTTAATTTGTCACTGAATAAAATGGAGAGCACCTATGCTGCTATTTTGAACCTTGGGAAGTTGCCTTTGCTTGGCATTACATTACACATTTTGGGTTGGTTAGAAAAATTTGAAAACATGTCCCCTTTCAATGTCATGGTTTCTAATACATCAATTCTTCAAGAATAAATGATTTTATCATTGAACATTTTATTTTCTCTTTAGAGAACAGATTATATCCCTTCTATTCTTTTGTGGCTAGTTCTTTAGAGGTGCTGAAGAAAATTCATTGCTTAGTGACCGTCCTGGTGATAAGGCTCTCTAAACTGAAATAAGTAGGTCCTTAGATCAAGGACATACAGTCCAATGACAGACTCATACTTGAAACTTTAATAAGACTTGCTAGAATCTGTGTTCTATTGGCATAGACTTTGAGAATCCCCAGAGACTTCTCTCCCATGATAAAACATCATAGCAGGGCTTTATTAGAAAAAGTAATCATAAAAATTAAAAAAAAAAAAACCCAAAAAACAAAAGCCTGTACATTCTCTGTATCAGATGTTGTATTATATTATATTTGCACCTAAACTACTTACCTCCTGTGATGGTATTATAATAGTAACGGTAACCCTCTGAAGACATGCCTTCTACCCATTTGGAAGCTCCTACGGAATCTATATTGGAAAGGTCTTTTTTCCTCTTTTTCTTTTCCTTCTTCTGATTTGCTACTGAGATAGGTGGGGCCATGCTGGTTACTTGTGGTGTGCTAGATTCTGTAACATCTATAGAGGAGGTGAAAGAAAGAGAACTTATCCAGTGGAGCATTCTTAAAAAAAAGACTAGAACCTATCTTAGGAAACTTTACCCTAAAAGCAGTTTTCACTAGATTTAGAGTAAATTTATGTAGAGAATATGATTATTCAAGCCCACCTGGAATACAATAATTAAGATATAATCCAGTATGAGAATGGATTTCTGGACAGAGAAATCTCCAAATATATATATTTTTTAAGCAATCAGGGTTAAGTAACTTGCTCAAGGTTACATGGCCAGTAATTTCTGGGTGTGGTGCTAAGTATCTGAGCCCGGATTTGATCTCCAGGTCATCCCAACAGTGGAGCCGGTGCTCTTACTCGCTGAGCCACCTGGCCATCCTGAAATCTCCAATATTAACTAAAAGAAACAAGGGTATTGTTCTATACTACATGAATAATATCTGTCTCAGGGTAGGGAGCCATTCTCTCATTACTAAATAAATCAATACCTAATGATTTACTATAATTATTTCCCACTTAAATAAGTCAATATTCACAAGCTCAAAGGACTTATAACTGGAAGAGCCCTTAGGGGTGATCTAATAGAATGCAAGGTCCTTGAGGGCAGACCACTTAATTTCTGCTCCACATCCCCAACACAGTCTAGTACTTTGCTCAAGAAACTGTTGAACTGCACTCAATCCAGGCCAATCTCCTCATTTCATAGATGAAGAAACTGATTATAAGATGAAAAAAGATAAAATTTTAGCCTAAGATCACATCTAGTGAAAAGCACATACAGATTCTCCAACTCCAAACTCAATTCCAGTTAAACCACACCATCAGCATCTATTCAATAATAAACGTTAGCTAAACACCTACTATATGCAATGTAGTATATGATAGGTCCTGGGGTAGTGTTGGGAATACAAAGATAAATACAGCATAGTCTCTACTATTAAAAAAAAATTGGTGAAAATATAATGAATACTATATTGTAAAAGTGAATTATAATTAGAAGTTGCAGGTTGTTCACATTTTTTTTTGAGTTTAATAATAAACTAAAACAATGTTTTGTTCACTTTATTTCTGGTATTATTTAAGAAATCAATAAATAGCTTCTGACCAATGTGCTGTGTGTGTGGTGTTATATACATAAGTTTTCACTGTTTTCTGCAAATAAATTAATTCACAAATGAAAGGTCATCAGTCAAGCTGATGTCAATAACCAAACTGTAGGCATGGTCGTGTGTTCGTGTGTTCGTGTGTGTGTGTGTGTGTGTGTGCTCTAAATCAGAAACGACATAGCTAGGACTGGATGAGGTAAAGAATTTAGAGGCAAGTCCCAATACTATAGATAAGTTGGTGGGGATGGTAAATGTGAAATTATTTGAGTGAGATCTTAGTCTTCCACCTTCCCCAGAACTATTTCCCTCAAAGATTTTAGGAAGTTATGCAATAGCAGCTGGAAACCATGAAACATTTCACAATCTCAAATCCATTATGTCAAAATATTAAAAAAAAAAAACCCAATCTGTTTACATTTATTCTTCTAGAAGAATGTAAGTTTGTTGAGGGTAGGAACTACTTTGTTTTCATCTTTGTATGCTTAGTGCCTACTAGCATGCCTTGTATAGTAACTTAATGTTTGTTGAATTAAATTATATTGATTTCACCTAAATAGCTCCACACAGCTGTTTGATTGTCTATCAGATACCACCAAACAGCTATGTGGAGCTCTGTAGCGTTCATATTAATGAATAAACATCCTTTACCTAAATAACAGAGCCAAATAAGCAATTTAAATGGCCTACAAATAAATTTTTGGTCATGGGTAGATTTAGAAATTATTGCGACTCAGATTGAACTGAGGATTAAAAGATGAAGAGGTAAAATGATAGGGTACAAAGGTCTATGTCTGCACTAAGAGAAAGGCTGCCAATAAAAATAGTATGGATGTCTCTTTAGCGTATGAGCTCCATCAGGGAACCTCACCCATGGAAATAATAAAAGTTTACTCAATATTCTCTCTGATGTTACTTTTAAAGCATGTTGGCAGCTTTTCTACCTGAACTGATTCCAAGCCTTTTCAAATCCTCTTGGTATGCTTTAAGGGCAGCTGCCTCCATTGCTGCAAACTCCTTTGATGCTTTTTCTTCTTCTTTTGCCTTTTCCAGGCTTTTCTGTTTAATCTACAGAAGATATGGAAAGGTTAAAACAAAGTAAAAGGCCCAAAATTAACATGAAAAATATACAAAAAAATTTAAATTACCTCACTGATTCTTTTGGCCACATTTTCTTTATGGTTCTTTCCCCGTTCATGAAATTCAACACTCTTCAAAAATGTTGGAGGTAGAGGGAAAAGCAAAGAAACAAATCATAATTCTTACAATGAAGCAGTAGGATCCAGGAGGGAAGAGAATCTAACTCTTGAAATTTAAATAATTTCTTGAAAGAAGCAAAAAAAAAAAAAAAAGCAAAAAATGAAACAGCTTTAATGCAAATTGGCCCTTAAAAAATACCAGTGAGTTCTTATTATATCCTTTAACATAATGTTAAAATCAAATTTTACTTGAATTCTTAAACATGTACAATTTTAGACTTGTGATGATTTTGGTAAAGAAAAATCGATTAATTAAAATAAACTTTTGTAGTATAAAAAAGAGGGAAGCTGGAGGCTGAGAAAACTCTTGTTCAAATTAAGAACCTGCCCAAATACCATAAAATGTATCATAAGTAACAAGTGTATAGAGGTTTTTTTCCCCCCTCCCTTCAAATTCATAAGGAATCCTTTGTGGGAGAAATAAGAATAGTTCACATTCTAAGTTTACTCCTCAAAGCTGGGAGGAACAAGGTGAATTACAAAGATTCCTTTAAAAAAAAAAAAGAAGATAACAAGAGTGTGAATGCAGATTGAAGCAAACTATTTGCTCTCTCTCTTGTTTATGTTTTGTTTTGTCCCTTCTTTCTCATTGTTTACCCTATTGGTTGTAGTCCTTCTTTACAACATGACTAATATTCAACGTGAAGGTATTTGCAGAACCTATATATTTGATTACATGCTGCCATGGGGGGGAGGGGGAGAAAATTGGAAACTCAAGGGATTGTGGAATAGAAATGTTGTAAACTAAAAGTAAATAAATAAATTTAAATAAAAAAAAAGAAAATGTTATTGATAGATCATTAAAAGTCTACAAATATATCACAATTTAACAGATTAGGTAAAATTGCTATTAAAACAATTCTAGTTATTTTTAAGGGAATAGTATTCTAAGGCAAATATTCATATTTTATTACTTTAAAAGTTTCTTTAAAATAGAATATACTTGTATATGAAAACTACTACAAACTAAAATACTAAATTGTAATTTCTCTAGAAAAACTGTACCTTTAATTGAAGGTTAAAAAAGTAAATCATATTTTGGGTGGTTACTTTTAATAAGCATTTATTTACTATGTACAGTATCTGTCTTACTATTTTATTACATTCATCTCATTCTGCAAATAGTCACTTGACTCAAGCTAAGTGATAATTTGTTCTGGGTAAGTTAAAAATGATACTAATAAAATACACATCGCTATCTGAGTTACCTCCTAGAAGGAAATCATATCAACAAATTTTGTGAACTGAAAAATTGTTGGTACATGTTTTTGAGCATGCCTTAATCAAAACAAAATGAGAGAGGCAATTAAGAACCTTAGTAAAGGATGACTTTTAACTGAAAAGTTTTAAAAGAAGGATAATTTTCATATATTTTCCAATATAGAGCTAAAATATAGTTCATTTTCAGGTTGACTTAGTAGATACCATTAAAAATTTCTTTTAATAGTTCCACTATTCAAAACTTTCAGAGAAAAAAAATTCACCATAATCTTTTTAAAAAATGGTGCAAGAATCTTTTTTACGTTACCTTCTTTTCACAACCATATAGCCCTCCCTTGCAACTAACTACAGGTAAACTCACCTGCAGTTGACTTAAAAGAAATTTTATAATAAACTAAACTTTGAAAAAACTCTTAAGCACAGTAATAAATGAAAAAAATCTAATAAGGAAGTCATAAAAAGGGGTCCAGGCTTGCCAATACTTTAACTTTAAAATGTTGTTTTAGGGACCCTGGGACAAAGATTAAGAGGGCAGGCAAATAATAGTTTCCAATGTATGGCACAAAATTTACTTATATATACTATACCTAGGATTGATTAAATGAATTTTGCCAATATACTTTGGAATGAACTGTTAACTGAGTCCAGGGAAAGAGGGAGTAATAAAAAACCATGTGGTCATTAGTGAAGTACCAAGAGTCTTAGTACCAAATGGATCAAGAATGGGCAACAAAAGATATATGCCTAACATTTTTTTGGACAAGGAAGATGTCTAAAAAAAAAATATCTAAGCCATACATGGATCTTTCAAAGACCTAAGCTATAACAAAATTTATAAATCATTAATCATGAAATCATATTTTTGAGGTCATATTTATTTCCAAAAGAATGATTTATGAAACGTGTGAGGATTCACAAAAAAAAAAAAAAAAGGTAAAATTTTGTACTTTAGGTCTTAGCAGTTCAATCCAGAACAATAAATACTGTTACTGGGTTTTTTTTTTTTGTTTTTGGAGGGGGGGAAGGTGAGGCAATTGGGACGAAGTGATTTGCCTAAGGTCACATGCTAGTGTGTCAAATGTCTAGCGTGTCAAGTGTTGGAGGCCTGATTAGAACTCTGGTCCTCCAGACTGCAGGGTGGGTGTTCTATTCACTGCACTGCCTAGCTGCCCCTGCTGTTTTCTTAAGACACATGGAGTACACAGTTCTCAAAGTATTGATAGTTCTCAAACTGTTGTATCTTTCCATACAGAAAGGACCGTATAGAAAACCTACCCTGAAATTATAAAATCCCTTTAAACTTTTAATGTTAACTTCATATATTTTAGAATCCAACATGGCACATTATTGCCATGGGGATGTCTAATGAATAATAATGAGACCGACTACTCAACAATCTATTTTAAAAAATGTGAAATGGGCATTCATCTATATAAAACATAGTTTAGTAAAACAACAAAATCAATTATTAACACTGCTAATGAAAAAATATATAGTGGAAAACCTCTTGTACCAGGAATAGTAAAACACTAAAGAAACAACCTTGGATTTTAAGGCCTGCTATAATCTGTCTCTAACCTACTTTGTTTGATAATCTTACTGTACAGTACTTCTCTAAATGTTTTCTATTTTCTGGGTTGCACTAATAGCAATTCCCCATCTCATCCTGACTATGCATTTGCACAGCCCATTCCAGAGTCCCTGAAAGAACTCATTCCATACTATCTATTGAAACTACAGTTGCCTCTTCATTCAAGACTAGGTTCAAATGCTACCTCCTCCTTCACTCTTCCAAGATTCCCCCAAAGCTCAAGGTAGTATCTACCTCTTCACATTATTTTAGAGTATTTTGTTCAAATCTCTCCTTCGTCCTCATCAAAGGTATCATGCCTATTTGTACTTTGCAAACCTTAAAGTACTACATACACGAAAATTACTATTTGTATATATATTCTATTTATCCTATCAGTTCTCTAAACTGCATTTTGTTCTAAATAAAAACTGAATGCTTTACAACAGGAACTGATACTGAAAAGTGTATTTTAAAGACATGATTCAAGTTTTTATATTTTGGAAGCAATAATAACGGGAGATCATACAGGCCTATTGTCTGCTATCCAGCACTTGCAATAATCACAGAATTTCTTTGGTTGTGATTTCCAGTAGTCGGCCCTGAAAAAGAAAGGAGGGGTGGGGTGGAAGTCAAAGGTAAGAATAACATTAATACAGAGAAGTTGTGCATACTTTACACATGCCTACGATTTCAAACTTAAAAGTTTCTACTATTGATCTCTGGTCAGCTACATTATTCACCACTTAGTTATACTAATAATACTAACATGATGTAATTAGTCATAATACCAACATGATACACTAATGGTGCATTGTTCAGTTAAAGTTTTATGTGAACAGACTGCATGGGTGCATTACAGTTAAGCTGCTTTCGAATTGCTAGGTTCCCTCATATGCCAAAGGCAAGACTCGGAAAGATGTGACTTCGATTTCAGCTTCTCTTTCTGCACAGAAAGGCAACTGCTAAGACCGATCTTGTAGTTTCAACAGGGATTTGCTTCTCGTGTCTGCCTAGGATGTAACTGGACTTGAGGCCTGTGGGAACTAATAACTGTTGCCCAAATCACTGGGGGGGGGGGGAAGGGCACTCGGACCAAAGTGTTAGGATTTTATCAGTTACAGCATATTTTTTTTGCTTTTCCTTTTCCCGAGGCAGGCGAGGAACACAGAAAAAAGTTGCTAAGGAAGCGGGCCATCCCTTTATCTTGGGAGGGCAGCTTTTTCCGGGCGGAGAGAAGCTGCAGGCCAGGGGCAAACTCTTTAATAAGATGCCACGGATCCAGGATGGCCTGGCACATTCGCAGGGGGGTACCGGGCGGAGGAGGGGAAGGCCTAGTGAAGGCACGGTGAGTAGAAGGGGCGGGCAAGTGGGGTCGAGAAAGGGGTCGGAGAATCCTCCCTTAACCGCGCCCCGGAGTCTCGAGCGGCTCGTCCGCGTGCACCGCCCAGCCCTGGCGAAAGCGGGGACCTCGGAGAAACACTCCCGATCTCCTTGGTCCCTCCCACCCATGGGCGCCAGCCCCGGCCCCCGTGCAGTGTGTGCGGGGGTGCATACCGCCCCGAAACCTGAGAGCGCAGTTCGGGGTCGAGGCTTGGGGCGGGGAGAGAGCCTGCGACACTCACATGGCGGCTGCAGCGGCTCCAGCTCCGCCCTCAGGCTCTCGGGGTGGTCAGCGCACGCGGGCTTCACGGGGACCTGCCCGCCTGGAGGCCCAAGGCAGCCCCGGAGTAGCCGCCACACTGGGGACCGGCATCCCACAGTCCCGAGCTACGGGTGCCGAGAGAACTCAAGCCACGTTTAACACTCCTCCTCCCCCTCCTTCCGTCCCGCGAGCAGGGGCGGTACTCCAATGGGGGGGAGGGGAAGGATTATAAAGATGCCCGAGGGAGATTATAAAGGGGCTGAGGTCAAACGAAGCTAGGGTCCGATCCCGGCGGGAGCAGTAGGGGCGGGATCCGAGTCCCGCGACTAACTCGGTGGGCCAGCAGCTTGAGCACCGCCCCTCCCCTCACGCAAACCGCGGTTCTCTGAGACATTGTTGTTCTCGTTTTAGCCCCGAGGGGCCCGTGAGGGGGAGGACGGAGACGGGAGGGGCGGTGCCGCTGACTAAGGTGGGCAGCCAGGTGACCCAAGTCCGCTCCCCAAGACTAGAGAAGCTGCAGGTTTCGTTGCCTGCGCGCGATTCTGAGGGAGGCGGAGGTGCCTCCTCAGAACTCCTTCCCCCCCAGGCGGGGGTGGGGAGGAGGGAAAGGGAAGGTTGACTCCGCCCCCTCTCGCGTTACTCCTCCCCCGCTCTCCGCGTGGTCTCGCCCACGAGTCTTTACGCTCCAGAGCGCGTGGGCGGCGGCCTGGGCTGCGGGCAGACGCAGCAGCTGCTCGGCGTTGGCAGCAGCGCGGCAGTGGAGGTAGCGGCGGCTGAGGGTAACGGCGACGCTTGCGCTTGTCAGGTGGGTCTTGGGAGCTCATGCGAGTGTAGCTTCCCATATGGTCTAGCGGTTAGGATTCCTGGTTTTCACCCAGGCGGCCCGGGTTCGACTCCCGGTATGGGAAACAGAAATTTTTAAAGAATTATTCAGAAATTTTTTTTTTATCCTTCCTCTGGTCCCCCAAAGCCAGTATTTTCTCCTCTTTTTCTAGTTTTAGCGATCCGGCGTTCACTCTGGCTTCCGGAGCCAGAAGGGCGCGAAGGGGGATGGCGGGCTGCGTCCTTGGACTTCCCTGGAGCAGAGCTAGGGGGAGGGTAGTTGGTCTGTTTCACTTGGTTAGTTTCATTTGCTGGGAACGTCCCCTCCCTTCGGCCTTCTGGGCTGTAGTTTTCCATGGCTTTGGGAGGTGATTATTAACTCCACTCCCCGGCCAAGTGTTTCACAAGTGACGCTGGGCGTGTTTTCATCCCCACCCCTCACTGCTGACCCGTACTGAGCCTTCTTCTGGAGAAGGCTTTCAGAAGTTTGTCTCCCTCCCTTCTTCCCTCCTTATTTTTAAATTTTAAATCCAACAAAGTAGGAAAAAAAAGTTGTTTCCTCCCCCCCCCCCCCCCCCATGCCGTGGGAGTGAGTCGGCTCCCTGGGGTTTCGACTTCGGAGTTTCCCAGGACTGGTCCCCGACCAGAAAGGGTGTTTGGATTTGGCCAGGGTTGGGACGTCCCCTCGGGGCTGCTTTCCTGTAAATTCATCTACATGTCAATCCCAGATTGGCTGCCAAGGGGCCTGGTGAAGTTTATCACGTCCCGACTAGCCCAGGCGGGGAGGGGGGGGGTCCTGGTTTGGCTTGGCCAGAGAAGCGCACAGGCAAAATAAAAACCCAAGCCAAAACGAAGCCCCCCCCCCCCCCCCATAAACTGTTGTAATTTTGGTTCACTAGTTGAACTTGACCTTGCCACTTGGTGCCCGGGAGAAGTGTGTCAGACCCAAGAAAAGTATATTTTGAACTTGTTTTTGCTTCAAGGGACGAGGCTAATCAAAATGAGGAGTGTTCGGTTAATAATAGTTTGAGCAAGGAAGGGCACGAAAAATACCCCGATGGGCGATACTCTTTTTTAAACCTATTCCAAGGGCCCTGAGAGTTTGAGGATCACATGTTTTTAAAAAAACACACACACCAGAAACACATGGAGTGGGGGTGGAGCTGTGTACTGGAAAGGAGAAAATTGGCAGAAGATTGGGGAGGGGATGTTCAAACAAAGTTTCACTGTATTTTTAAATATAGAGGCCCTGTGTTTATTACAAAGAAGGGGCAGCTGTGTCAGCATGTGAGTTGCAAATGAAACAAAAGAGTTATCTTAAATTCGAGCTGAAATTAGAAAATGGGGTTAGCTACCATGTTTAGTCTGAGGTCTCAAGGAACAGAAGAAAAAAGTTACTTTTTTTGTGGTAAGTGTCATTGCTAAGTGCTGGAGTTTTGCTTGTCAGCTTTTCCATTTCTAAGCATCTTTGAATTGTTTGTATTTGCTCTGCTAGAGAAGACCGTTTTTCAAATAATTTTGAACTAAAATCTGGTAGTTTAATTTAAATTTTGAAGTGATTTAATTAGTCTAATTACTTAAAGTCTTCCATAAGTAAAAATAATATTTTAAATTACACAATATTTTGACTCCCACTTCCTACCATGTCTGGTTTTTGGGGAATTATCATCTCTGTTGTAATATCCTAAAAATGAATATAATGCATATCGCCTGTGTACCTGTTATTGCCAAAATTATTAGACATCTGCTTCCAGTTACTAGCCTTGTTTAAATACAGAACCAAGCCCTAAGTACTATATAAAAAAGCAATTTTCCATAGAACAAATGTTTATGTTTTATCATAACCATAATGATCAGTTTTCACAAAATGGTGCTGAAAAGGCTTTTGATTTTGTACCATTAAGTTTGAAAGCCTATCCTTTTTAGTATGGTAATAACAGCTTAAAAATTGTTCTAGAGGTGCAAAACAAAATAAATGAATTTAACTTGGAAGAATAAAGCTAGTGATAAACTTTAGCTATGACCATTTAAAAGCTACTGACCATTTTGAGGGAATGTACCCTTTGAGTTTGGCCAGTATTGAAATGATTTTGTAAGGAGTCATTCATACTTGCATATATGGTTGCCAAAGGAATATATTTTCAAGATGATTGAGTATTTTGTGGGAAGTAGTATAACCTAGGGCCATGAAATAGTGATGCCCAATGGATATGAATGGAATCAGCAATTTTCATTCATATTAGAAGTAGTCAGTCCTGCATACAGTTGACCTATCAGTGACCATTTACCAGGCTCTGGTGATGCAGAGATAAAAATCAAATAGCCCTTGATTCCCAGGAACTTAAATTCTATAGGAAAGAGAAACATTTGCATCTAAGTATATACAAGGCAATTTTTGTGGGAAGGTAGTAGTTAATGGGGGGAGGGGATTGGAGGCTAGAGACTTTATCTAAAAGGTGGTATTTGAGTTGAACTATGATGGAAACTAAGGATTTTGAGAGTGGGAGGCAAGAAGGGAGTGCATTCCAGGCTGTGGAGGGGAAGGACAGTCAGTGCAAAGGCACAAAGATGAACAGCCAGTGGAATGTGTGAAGATTAGCAAGACTAGTTTGGATGGACTGAGGAGTGTGCAGGGAAATATTAATGCATTAAAAAACAACTGGACAAAGGTACTTTGGAGCCAGAATGTGAAAGCTTTAAATTCCGGAGAGGTTTCTATTTAATCCTAAAGTGAATAGAGCCATTGGAGTTTATTGAGTGTGAGAGTGATATAGTTAGTTATACCTGTACTTTTAAAAAAAGAAATTACTTTGGCAGTTGTGTTTGGGATGGATTAGACAAGGGCTAGACCTGGTACCATAAAAATTAAAAAGTTGAAAGAGAGGAAAGAAATGTTAATAAAAATAAGGTACTTTATTTTTTAAAATTATCTTTTATGCAAGATTTGGGGATTTGAGAAAAGAATATTGGCTATCATAAATAGTGTAGGGTCTGACTTGGCTTTTGATCCATATTTCTTTGTTGAGTCTGTTTGTTTGGTTGTAGTTCCTATTTCTAGTTCCCAGGTTCAGTTGCTTGGATTAGCTGTGGACATCATTCCAATTTAAAGTGCTTTCCTGGCTTGGTTTGACCATAGGATGTGAGAATTGATTAGTGTGACCTATAAGAAAGCATAAAGTCAGGAGGTTGATCACCAGGATCTCTGACCCAGTCTGATGACTGGTTTCTAACACATGCCTTCCTCTCTTTCTCATGTAGTTTTGGTCTTTAGTTTCTATAGAAAGGCATCTTCTAGGCCATTAAGGAACCTGAGGTCATATTTTACAAAAAGGAGAGAATGCTAGGTTTGTTCCACTTTAAGAATAATTTTGTTTTTAAAAAATCTGAGTTTATGAAACAATTTCAAAGATTTAGTTGAATATAGTCAATTGATATTTACAGTGTATCTCTAAGGGACTATACTTGATTGTTGAGCACAAGTAGAAATAGAAAAAGTCTAGTTGGGGAGATGACTTATTTGCATTCTTGTGTTGTCAGTTCTTTTCATATACATATGTGCTGAATGATATAGGCATGAGATGCTTTAGCAGTTTAGAAGAAGGAGATAAACCTTTCTTTGGGGTAATAATGGTGGGGGAGGTTGTCACATCGATCAGATTTGAGCTGGCCCTAGAGGAAAGGATAGGATTTACATAGATGGAGGAAGGGAGGTTGTGAGCAAATGTGGTTGCAAAAAAAAAAATAATAATACTGGGTATATTTCGTTGGCAGAGCATTCCATTGAGTAAGGTCTCCTGATTTCTGGGGAAGGAAACAAATGCCATTCTATTCTGCCTTCAGGAAAAGGGGAAAAAAGCCATCCTGTTAGCTCCCTACACACTGGCACCTCTTGCCTGAGGTCAAACTCTAGGGTTTTTGATAACCTGTCTGAAATCATTCCAGTGATTCACAGCTTTTTCCTTTATTCAAACCTGGTACTCCCTTCCTCACAGCCCCCTGCTCCTTCATTCTCATTCCCCTCAATCCAACTCTCCCACCTCCAAATCCTACTTTAAGGCTACCTGCCTCTTCAGCTGGAATGTCTGCTCTATGGGGAATATACTTTCTTTCATCTCAAATGTTTTCCTTTCCCATTCCTAGATGTCATTGATGCCTGACTTCTTCCTGATGACCCATTTTCCTTGGCTCCTCTTTCTAGAACTAGTTGCCCCTTATGCTCATCTCCCCGCCTCCCATTTTTTTTGAGGTGGGAGACTTAGAATCCTCTGTTTCCCGCCGCCACTTCCAGTTTCTCCCTCACCATCCATGACTTCACTCTTTTTGAGGTTTACTCAGTCCATATCTGCCTGGCAAATCAAATCCTGATTACTGCTGACATTATTGTTGTAGTAGTAGTGGTAGTAGTAGAAGAAGAAAGATAATGAGTTCTTGTATTTTTGTGATGTTGAGTTTAAGATGTCTCCTGGACATGCATGGGTGCTGCTGAGATCAACGGATGAAGTAGTATAGAGGGAGAAGGGGGCCTGAGACAGAACCCTGAGCTGCACCCACCAACCAGGGTGGTGGTCGTTTTTCAGTCATGTCCAACTCTTTGTGACCTCATTTGGAGTTTTCTTGGCAGAGATTAAACCAGGTTGATTTGCCATTTCCTTCTCCAGCTCGGGGAAACTGAGGCAAACAGGGTTAAGTGACTTGCCCAGAGTCACACAGCTACTAAGTAGCTGAGACTGGATCTGAACTCAGGTCTTCCTGACTCCAGGCCTGGCACTTTGTCCACGGCACCACCTAGCTGCCTACTTAGAAATGGTATAGCATGAGAAGAGCACCCAAGATAGAACCCTTAGGTTGTGATCTGTAGGAGAGTCCAGCAAAGGAAACAGAAGGAGCACTCAGATAGGGGGAGACCAGAAGAGGGTGATGTCCAGAAAATGCAGAGAGAACAGAGTGTCAGGGAAGAGAGTGTGATCAGCAGTGTCAAGGCCACAGCGAGGTGGGCTCCTTCCTGGGGTCTTTAGGTCACAACCTCTAAAGCTGAGCTTCCACTTCTTCTCGGCCTGTCTATTACTGCCCTTAGTGATCTTGTCAGGAATCGTCTCTGTGTTGGTGAATCTCTGCTCCCTTTATCCAACCCTAGCTTCTGACCCCTACACTTGCCTTTAACTGCCTATTGCGCATTTCAAACTTGCTAGGTCAGAGACAACCACTGAGCTCATTTTTCTCCCCAAAGCCTTCCTCCCCTTTGAACTTTCCTGTTACTATCTAAGGTACCAACATCCTCCTAGTGCCCCACGTTCCCAAACTAAAAGAGACAACCCAGCCCCTTCCCTACCCTGCCTCCTGCCCATTCCCATTCAGTGTGGCCTTGTTCCCACTAGCAGTACCCCAGTGTCCCTGCCAGCTGGCTTTACGGCACACTGTTGGGCTCCACGCTTCGTGTCTCTTCCCACTCTGCTTGGCTGTTAAATTGTTGTAAAGGGCAGGCTGACCATTCAGCAAACTCCCAGTGGCTGTTACCCCTGGATCAAATATAAAATACTCCAGCATTCAAAGGCATTCACAGCCCTTTATAACCTGCCCCTCTACTACCTCCCTGGTCTTTTTACATGTTATTCATTTCCAGATGAGTGGCCTTTTTGCTGTGTGTGGAACCCTTCAATTAATTATCAGTAAACAGTTATTCAGCACCTTACTCTTGTGCCAGGGCAGCGAGGTGGCACAATGGATAGAGCTCAGGGCCTGGAGTCAGAAGGAAAGTCCCCACCCTCAAGGAGCTTGCAGTCTAATGGGGAAAACAACACACAAAAGGAAGCAGAAAAGCAAAAGTTGGGGGCGTGGTGGAAAAGTCCTCGGAGAAATGCCAAAGCAGTATAAATATGCCAGGGGAGAAATGAGCTCTCTTCCTATAGAGAGGTTTTTGAAATACATAACTATCCTCCAATGAAGGACAGTGTGGTGGTGTGGTGGAGTGCCAAGGCTTGAGGGGAAGCTTGCAGGATCATGCTTTAATGAGCTTCCAGGTAAGGAGTGGAAAGATGAGAGAAGTCCCACTGTCATGGGTCCAGGAGCTTTTGGAGTTCATGGCTCCACCCTCCCGTCAGAAGGAGTGATGGTGAGGTGGGATGCTACATCTTGTATGTACATTATTCTGTTCATGTCTCCCCTGTCAGTATATCCAAGGAGATATTGTAAAGGAGAATAGTAGGAAATAAGGCTAGAGAGGTGAGGCCAAATTTTGGAGGACCTTGAATCTGTGCTTAAAAAATTGGGACTTCTATTCAGTAAGCAGAAAGAGCCTGGAAAATGATTGATTAAGGTAGTGACATTAAGTCGACATTTTGGAAAGATTATTCTAGTAGGTACTATGCTGAATGAATTAGAAGAAGTGGGGGTAGTAAGGCAGAGAGACACTCATGTTATTTTAATACAATGAGGGCAACAGAATTGAACTTGGTGAGTGACTAGGGAATGGAAGATTTCCACGTGTTTCCCTCTCATCCCTCCCACGCTGCATAAAGTTAGAACAATCACAACCACTGGGAGACTGCAGTTAGAAAATATTCCCCCCTATGGACAGAGGTTTGTCTCTCTCTCTCTCTCTCTCTCTCCCTCAATCTGTACTAATGGCTATCTCTGGTTAATCCCTGGCATTTCTGTGGTTGAGACAAAATTCAGATTGTTGGAAACGTTTGGGTAATGTATTACATCACAGTATCTGTTGGTAGATAGGCAGAGGAAATTGAGGAAAAACGTAGCAGTCTTTGAACAGTTGAGCACAGCTGAAGTCTGCCCAGGTCTTTTGCTTTGAGATACCTGTAATGCTGATGGTCCTCCTTGATGTGTGTCACTTTTTTCTTGTTCCTTTTGCTGATTGTTCTGTGCTGCTGGTTCATCCCAGTGTAGTCCAGTGTTGCTTTTAGGTGGTAAAAATGGAGCAAATTTTATGTTGAAAGGAGAGTTGAGACTGCCACCCAGTGGTCAAAATTATGTCTCAAATGTTTGCATAAACAAGCATCCAAAGTACAGCAATTTAGAAACAAATATAAAATTTAGATTCTTTTATATTTACCTTTAGTTCCAGGTCCAACATCACTGTTATGTTGGCATATATAGGAATTAACTTTTTCATTTCTTTTTCTCATGTTATTCCACCTTCTGTTTTATGTATGGTATTTGAAAGCATCAAAAGTACATTTCTTTTAAAATTATCATTTTAGACCCAACATTTATAATGCTGCTTAAGAAAGAGTTCAGTCTCCAACCCAGACCCCTATATTGGAACCATTAGTTAATTAATCAGTGAGAGAGAAAAAAATCCCGTATGATGCTATTTTTCTTTAACATTACAGTTATCTGTGATGTGGGTGATGAATGCAGTTTGCAACCCCTGGGACATGACAGGGTCTTTAAGGGTTATTCATTACCCATCAGACATCTTGATGATGTTAGAGCTTACAGTTGGCTGGGTGGCCACCTCCCAATGAGGCACTGGAGCCGGATTTTTAGGGTAGGATAATACTATACATTATAAAATGGTAAAATCAGACTCAACAATGTAAAAAAAGAAGCTTGCTTTATATCCCTTTCTGAAATTGTCTGAAGCATGTTTGGACCTATGATTTTTTTTAATAGAATTGTATTCATTGTTCATACCATTGTGCTTCTACTTTTCCTTATTATTTCATACAGTCCCATACTTCTTATATCTTTTTTGGCTTGTTTTTTTTTTTTTTTGAGGGCAGGGCAATTGGAGTTAAGTGACTTGCCCAAGATCACATGGCTGGTAAGTGTTACGGTAAGTGTCAGAGGCTGGATTTGAACTCAGGTTCTGCTGACTCCAGGGCCTGTGCTCTGTTCACTGCGCCCCCTCGTCGCCCTCTTCTCATAGTCTTCATGTATCTTGTTTATCATCTTTTATAAGGCCATAGAAGTCAGGTTAACATACCTTTTAAAAATTTTCCAGCTGTTGAATATATAGATTCAAAACTTCATTTCTTTAAACATAATGTAACATTAACATTTTTCTGAAGTCCAAGTGACCTCCCCTCTCAATTTTTTTGAATTAGAATTTATAGTGTGATTAATTTTAAGTTGCCTCTCTGTTTTGATGCAGATAAGTGGAATAAGCTGAGTCCAGATGGCATTTATTTGAGCCAGTATATCGGTTTAGAAGGGCAATCTACTTGAAAAAATTAATGGTAAACTTGTTATGAATCAAAATTACAGAGTGATGGTAAAAGCCTTAGTTGCTCTCTAACTGAGGAAATGATTTAGTTATTATTAACCTTGCAAAATAAAAGAGTTTTAACACATGCTCCACTGAATAACATAGCAGCTAAAATGTTCTAACATGCTCTGTTAAATTCTCTGTGATAACAAGAGTATATGTAGACTTTTTACAAGATGTTTAGTCCTTGAAATTTATTCTCCAGGTGCTAGTAAGGCTGTAGAGACCCACAGACACACACACACATACATATACACACACATACATATACACACACATAGATATATACATATATGAGAGGAGTATTCAGAATGTAGTCATTGTAATTTCATTCAGAACCTGATATGGAAGCCAGAGTGAGGAGTAAAATGAATGAAATATTAATTGGGTCACCAGATACTTAAGGTGTGTGAAGGTAAGATAGTATAGGTATCACATTTTTGTTACTTGTTTAAAACCTCCACTAATGTCTTCCTGCTGATGCCTTATTATTAGCAGGGTATGGAAATGACTCTGAGTTCTTGAAGGCTGTGCTTGCTGATTGCAACCTCTGGCAGAGTCTACAAATGATCCTGAAAAGGCTCCGAACCACCTGGAGACAAAGTATTAGACTGTAGAGAACAGGGTACTGGAGCTTGGAAAAGTACACCATATTAGCCTGCTGCACAGTGTTAATTTTTTCAGCTGTACTAAGTCTTGGGGCATCCTGTTTGAGAATTTGATTCGCATCAGTGGGGAAGGAAGTGCATATATACACCAACAGGCTTGAAAGAGCATTTAAGTTATATTTTAAAACAATCATTACACTGTTAAGGAAATCTGAATGTGCCACTGAAGAATTTGTTGTTCAGTAAATTCTATGAAATTAGTGTATGACCATCATGATGATGATTAAAAATTTATAATATCTGTAGAGCTGCAAGTGAAGTAAGGATATAGTGAAAATTCAAATATTTCTGTTACCCATGAGACATTGTTTTAAGGCTATCTTACAATTTTAGCCATAAGTTTTTAAGTTAAGTGAATTTTAACGTCTAGGATGTATTGCCAATTTTCTTTAAAAAGTGCTCTTGACCAAAAAAAAGTGTATTAAGAAATGTTGTTAGATCTGCAGTACACATATCTTTTTTTCTCTACTTAAAATTTTTGTTGTTAGTCATTTATTCTTTTAAAAATTATTTTTCCTGTTCAAAAATACCTTTTTAGAGATTGGCTTTGTTTTATTTGGAATATATCATCACCAGTGACATTTCAAGATACAAAGTAAGAGAAAGAAAATTGTATTAGAAACTTCTGTTAAATAGTTTTTGAGAAATATACATGTAGAGTTTCATGATAGTTTATGTTCCTTTGGACTTGGTGCATTTCAGACTATTTTACAGATGCTCTCTTTCTCACATATCTTACTGCCCACTAGTCCACCTTTACCCTCACACCTCTCCTCAGAAGTACACTTTTTTAGTCAATATGTATAGTCAAGCAAAATAAACACATTGGCCATGTGTGAGGGAGAATGTCTCATCCTTGTACAGTTGTCCCTCATCTCTCTGCCAAGACGGGGGGTCTTTCATCGTAAGTCTTTTGCAGTCAGAGTGGATTGCTACACTGTTCAGAGTTTGGTGGTTTTTCAGAATTGTTTCCCCACATATTATTGTGGTCATTCCATAAAATGATCTGATTCTCTTCATTTTACTCTTCTTCATTACATACATACCTTTACATATTTCTTGTGGATTAATAAAATTTTGTTACATTCATGTAACACAATGTGTTACTCCATTCCCCGATTGATGAGCACACATTTTGTTCCCAGTTTTTTGCTACAATAAAACTTGCTATCAGTGTTCTTAATTTGTTCAGATTCTTTACTTCTGTCCTGAATTGACCTTCTTGGGAACCATGCTGATACTAGTATCACAAGGTCAAAGGGTTTATATATAGTGTGGTAACTTTTTTGAGGTGAGTGTTTTATAGAATGGTTTGTTTAATACATAGCTTTAACAGCAGTGCGTTAGTGCATCCTTTGTAACAATTATCTTTTTCCTCTTTTGTAATTTTGGTTGTCTGATGAGTGGTTCATTTTCCATTTCTTTCATTATTAGTGATTTATGGTACAGATGTTTAAATCTTGGAGTACTACAAAACTCGCGAGTATGTTCCACATCACGCCACTGTCTTAGAGCATTTTTAGGTGCTCGTCTGTGACTTTACTTCCTTTGAGATGCACCTGTCCGTATAAATTATTTTATTCCCTGTTATTTTGCTTCCCATTCCTCTTTGCTTGTGTAGAAGCTTTTTAAAAACCATAAACTCTATGGTTTAGCTTCCCTTAGTCATAGTGATAAAAGACATCTTCCCTATCCTCTGATTTTATAATATGACAACTTTATGATTCTATGATATAATATTTTGTTATTGTGATCCTTTATAGTGATATGATATATTTATTTGGAGTTTATTGTGAAATTTGGTATAAGATTTGGGTACAAATCTAATTTCTGCCATATTGCTTTTCAATTTTCCCAATAGTTTTTGTGAAATGTAGTCTTTATCCTAACATTTGGTGTCCTTAGGTTTATTGAACACTATGCTACTGTGTTATTTTGCATCTGGGTCTTGTTTACCAATCTGTTCCGTTGATCAACTTTTCTGTTTTTTAATCAGTATCATTTTACAACTATTTTTCATGAATAGTTTTACTATTATATGTCTTTAAAATGTCATAAATTATTGCTTAAGTAAAATTTTATTTACCTTGTTCTTTGAATTTTTTTTTTGGTGGGAGGAGATGTGAATTGCTGGCGAAAAGGTGAGATAGGCTAGATGGGATGAGATAAGAGTAAGTTTATAAGCACATAGTTACTGGATGTCTTCATAGTAATCTGAATAAAATCCTACCATTAGAGTAGGTTAGCTTTGTTTTTTTGAGTTTCACAGTTTTATTTATTTTGTCACAGACTTAAGTGTACAAGATTTTGTTCTGAAAAGTAATTTCAGTTTTGATTTGACTCTTGATAAAAATGATTTTTTATTTTTGTCAAGACTTAATTTTTTGGGTGGAAATTTAAATGTGTCTGATTTTTAAAACTTAATTTTTGAATGGAATTCTCAGCAGGGAAGAAAATTTGCTTGTTTTGTAATCAATTGCCCTTAAGGCAGAACTCTTCATGATCAGGAATTCTAGAGTATTACTTGATCACTTATTTTATCACTGGATTTTCCAAGAAAAATTATATTGCCTTGACCAGTATGGGAATTCACTTCTTTAGTTCTTAGATTATTTGTTGTCCCTATAAGTTCTTATTTATAGTTTAACTTGATATAGTCTATCACACTTAAATTCTTCTTTACTGATCAACTCTTTTGAACTACGTGGAATTCAGAATCTCATGTTAAAGACATGTTTCTTATCTTGAGTTTGTAAAAATATTGCAAGGTGTTTTGGGGGAGGGAAATCTAATTAAAATTTTAGCATTGAGTCTTAGTTGAATTTGTTGCATCGAATTCTCACAACATTTTCGTCTTTATTAATCATACCTGTACATTCTTCCTTTAGTATTTCTCTTTTCTTTGTTTTCTCCTTGATTTTTCCAGGTGTGACTAAAAATATCTTTCCTTATTCTCTGCCTTATCTTTTTGAAACTTGATTAGCAATAGTGGTTAATATCTTTAAAGTTTTCTTTAAATGATTATTTTTTTGCTCAAGGTTTATATTATCTAGAATACTTTGCATTTGTCACTTGCTGATTTTTTTTGTGGTTCTTTCCCTTTACATTTTTGTAGTTCATTGTGTATTGTTTTCTTGTATCTGCTTATTTCATTTTTGTCATCTTTACAATTTGCAGGGTGTAAGGTGAAACTCAGGGTTGGTTGTTTTGATTTCTATTTCCCTTGTTAGTGATTTGGAACATTTTTTCCTATGATCATTAATGGTTGTCCACATTTATAGGGTTGTTAATTAGGTATACAAAGATTTTTCCCCATTTGACTGCTTCCCTTCTTATCCTGAGTACATTAATTTTTTTTGTGCAGAAGCTCTTTAGGTTCATGTAATTTGAAGATTATTGTATCTTTTGTAATCGCCTGTATCCTTGTTTGCTTAAGAATACATTTTCTCTCTCTCTTTTTTTTTTTAAAGCAATCAGGGTTAAGTAACTTGCTCAAGGTTACACGGCCAGATTTCTGGGTGTGGTGCTGAGTATCTGAGCCTGGATTTGATACTTCATCATATACGTCATCCCGACACTGGGGTCGGTGCTCTTTCTCGCTGTGCTACCTGGCTCCCCCAAGAATACATTTTCTACACCTAGCTGTGAAAGGTATGTGATCTGCTTCTCTTCTAGTTTTTTTTTTAACGGTATGATCTTTATGTGAAAGTCGTTTATCCTTTGGGAATTCATTGTGGAATGTGGTGTGAGATACTGCTCTAAGCCTGATGTCTGCCAGACTGCCTTCAGTTTTCCCAGCAGTTTTTATCAAATAGGGAGTTTTTTCCTACATTGTTTTTCTTTGAGGTTGATAGAACACTTGGTTATTGAGTTTCATTGTTTTTGATTCTCCCTTATCTAGTCTCTTCCGTTGGTTTCCTTACATAGTTTTAAAGCAATAGTAAATTTTGATGACTATTTCTTTATATCTACTATAATTTGAGGTCTCCTTGACAGTCTTCAGTCAATTTTTGTGCTCCCTTTTTCAAGCTTGTTGACTTTTTTTTTCCATAATTCTCTTGTATAACTCTCATTTCTTTCCCCAGTTTTTCTTCTGCCTCTCTTACTTGAATTTTAAGATTCTTTTTGAGCTCTTCCAAGAGGACTTTTGGGCTTAAGACCAATTCATATTCTCCTTTGAGGCTTCACATGTAGGTACTTGATAATGTTGTTCTCTTCTGAGTTTGTGTTTTGATCTTCCTTGGCACCATAGTAGCTTTCTATGATCAGGGGCTTTTTCTGCTTCTTACTCATTTTCCAGCCTATTTTGTGACTTTTAAAGTTGAGCCCTTTTATGTTTTTAGGGTTTTTTTCCCCCAAGGTTTTTATGTGGGGGGTGGGAGCCAGGGGTCTGGACACTGGCTTTCCGTACTGGGGCCTCAGGTGCTTATGGCTTGCTGGCGTGTTCTGGGACTTGCAGTTTGCCTTCTGTGATGGGGCTGGAGGCCTCACTGCTGGCTTGCTAAACCAGTACCAAGGGGCCTTGGTAGCTCATCTGTGCTGTGGCTAAGAGCCTCTCATTGGCTTGCCCAAACACCATCTGAGCTGGGCTGTGTTCCCCTTGTGCCTGAGACAGACCTTTCCTGAAGTCCTTCTAAGTTATCTTAAGTTGGAAAATGGTTTCATTTTGTTTTCTTGTGGGTTGCATTGCTCAAGAATCTGTTTAGAGGCTTGATTTAATGTTGTTTGTAAGGGAAACTGGGGAGAGCTCAGGCAACTTCCTTGCTTCTTACTGCCCTCTTGGCTCTTAGCGCTTTTTGGAAGTCTTAATAATAAGCTTTTCCCTCCTTATTAGCTTAAAACTTAAACTTTTCTCCTTCATATTTAATTTACTCTTTTGGTTTTGTTGTAGGCTGGGAAACCAGCTATGTTTGTTAGAATTTCATTTAAAATAAAAGTAAACAGACATTTAGTGAGGGGCTTTCTTTATTACCTTTAGTTTATGAACTTGGGAGGCAAGTTGGCCAGGGATATAGTGCTTCGCTTAAGTCAGGACGACTGGACTTTGCCTCCATCCACACCTTAACCATGTGATCCTGGACAAGTCATTTGAGCTAATAGTAGCAAGTGAATAATGAAGCGATTTCATTAATGAACTGATCCCATTCAAGCATCCCTCCCCAATTAACATTAGAGTCATTGTCAGTCCTTTGGTTTCTCACTTATTTTTAGGTGGTTCAGAATCAAATGATCTGAATATCAAAGGATTAATTAGGCAATTTGGAAAAACTGAAGTCTCAATGTTTTTGCCAAATTATTTTCCAGTTAACCAAAATATTTTCTCTCTTCTCACCACCACACTCCAATAGAAAAAAGAAAAACAAATCCATGTAACAACTGTGTAATTAAGCAAAACAAATTCCCACATTGATTGTTTCTAAAAAATACATCTTATTCTGCACTAAGTCCATCCCCTTTCTATCGGGAGTTGGGTAGCGTGACTTATATTGGTTCTGTGGAATCATGTTCTTATGTGTTATTATTGGTTACTTGCTCTGGTTTTCCTCCCTTCACACCTAGCAGTAGAGTTGAGAAAATCAAAGAAGTGAGAGGCACTATCATGCCATTATAAGATTTTGTTGGAGAAATTATGACAGAAAAACACAGTCAACTCTTCATATTGTTTGTTCTTGAATTAGTGCAAAGTTGCTATTGTAACATAAAATTTTGTGAAATTTTGGTTTCTTCTGTAATCTAATAACCTTATTATGTCTATCAGGCCTAGGTATGATTCTTCTTATTTTTGCTCTGAACTTGTGGGTTTGTTTTGTTATTGTTGTTTTGTGATAAGCTATTTTTGTTGTGCCTGTCTTTTTTTTTTTTTTAAGCAATACTCATCCCATTTTGGGCATTAGTCTTCCCGAGAGTATTCTTCTAATTTATTTTTGGAATTGGAAAATTTTTTGGGGGTGGAGAGGCGACATTTGTTTTGTTTATGCCTCACCTTCTGCCCTTTATATTTATTCATTTAGAATCTGTGTTCTTTGGGAAATCCCCCTATATTGTAACATGATTCTCTCTATATACCATTCTTGGTTATAATAGATTCTAAGATGACATGATTACTCTCTCTCAAGGCATTGGCTTCACCAAATATTTCCTCCTTATTGGTCAGAATAATATCCATGATTTTAAGCTTTAGAATTTTCCCTTTCTGATCATAATGCCTAGTTCTTTCACATTTTCTGCTCTTTAAAGTGTAGATCTCCCCTAACCATGCATAGGCCCTTCCTCCTGTTTCTCTCCACAGTCTGTCTTATGATGATTTTATTTGCACTCATGGGTTCACTTCTGTGCATAAACTTTATGTTGTACTTCCAGCTTTAATTTCTCCCTTGAATTCTATTCCAACATAGCTAAATACTACCACACATCTCTAAACCTGCCCCTTTTCTAATTTCCCCATTTCTGTTGAGTACCAGTGTTATTTAACGTGTCTGGATTTGAAACCTCTTTTATTCCTCTCTGTCCCTCTCCTCCCATGACTAACCATTTACCTATCTCCCTCTACAGCATGTCTCACATGTGTATTCTGGTTGTCCATCACTAATGCTGCTGCCATAATTTGGCCTCCTATTATTACCACATGGTTCCTCTCCTTTTCCAATTTTGCCCCCCTCCCATCTGTCCTTCACATGCTTTTAAAAATTATTCTCCTAAAAAGCACAGGTGTGATTGACTGTTTTAATCTAGGCACCAGAAACAATAGAACAGGTGCCTTGGCTGTAGTAGATACTTAATATTTTTGTTTGGCTTGAAAATAAAAATATTCAAATAAACAGAAATGAGGAAATAAAAAAGAGCAGATTATTTTGGTGGGAAGTTGTTATATTGGATTTTTAGACTTTAGGGAAGATAGAATATGCAAGTAGAGGTGTCTGGGTGCAGGGTACCTGGGGAGAAATGCATGCTTGAGGGCCAGGTGGTAGGCAGCATATTTAGAGTAGGGTAAGTGCTATATAGAGTTAGTACCAAGTCAGGAATCACTTATCCCTTTTAATCATTAAGTTAATAATATGATACAAAAAAATACCATACAAAATATGATATATAACATTTTTTACAAAAATTTTTTTATTGATATTAAAAAAAATTTTACATTGTTATCACTTGTCAATGACTCTTCCTCTCATACTTCTTCCTTACTTAGAAGCCTTCTAGCTTTACAGCTATCATCCTGTGAATACTGACTAGGAAATAAAGCAACCCTTTGGCCATTTCTGACAAAGTAGACCTCATTTGTTGTCCTCTACCTCTGAGCAGGGATATAGCTTAGTCTGGATAAGTGTGAATAATGAATCTGGCAAATGATTTTTATATGCAAAATATGGTAATTGGCTCCAGCCCAGTAGAAATGTGATGAAAATTTTAAAAAATAATTACTGTAATAAAACATCGAAGGATAATAATGAAGCTTATTACAAAAGGTTATTACAAGCTTTGATGAAGCTTATTACAAAATAATAGAATGCTTATAGGAAACAAAATTTTAATAAATTAATATTATGTGTAAAGCAACCTACATTGTTATTGTTGAACTCTTTTTTTTTTTTTGAGGGGGAAGGAAAGGCAATTGGGGTTAAATGACTTGCCCAAGGTCACACAGCCAGTACGCATTAAGCGTCTGAGGCAGGATTTGAACTCAGGTCCTCCTGACTCCAGGGCCACTGATCTGTTCACTTTGCCACCTACCTGCCCTGCCTTTGATTCTTTGTACATACGTTGGTAAATGCAAGACAACTTTATCCAGATGTCCATGATTTTGCATGCTCATATTCTTACACAAAGAGCCAAATTTGGTTAGATGACCTAGGACATTATCTAAAAAATCAACAATGCTTTAAATGCCATGTTGTTGTTCCCATATTTTTCAACAGCTGGATTAAAATAACTTGAACACTAGTCTTCAAAAATAACTTTAGTAACCCAAACTTTGTTAGTTCATCATGAAAAAACTGGGAAGTAGTCAATGGTTGCGGTAGGAAGATATCAAGACTCATAAGCAAGCATTGCTTTTAAGTTCCAATCTGCATTACTTCCCAAAAGAAATTATTTCTTTCTTATAAATATAACTTCTGGAATGCATCCTTTACTAGAATAAGTCTGTTTCATCCACTTTAAATTTGTTAATCATTGTATTCACTTCTTCAAAACATCAAAGTATTTAGCTGTGTTCTCATCTGCACTAGTGTTTCCAATAATTTCAACATTTTGCAATTGAACTCGGATTTTTAAAGTAATCAAACAAACCAGTGCTTGCAATACAAGTTTATTCATGGTCTACTTTATTTCCATTTTCTTTCACTTTAATTAAACTTGAAGTTTTTGTCTGAATAGCACTTTGAAGTTTTTGGGTGGCAATCTCCATACAGCTAAAGGTACTGTATCTATCATTTTAACTCTGTGTAGTTGTTTGCAAATGTAATGGGAATGTAAATTTTGAAGATCTTCCCTGCCCCTAGTGCACCTGGAGCCTGGGGTGGGAGGCTTGTTTTTCAGTAGATACTTTTTGATTGGCCAGTGGGTCCAGAAGGTTGTTACATTCTCTGAGCCAGGAGAAGGCTATATAAGCCCTGATGTGTAGCTTCATTTTGGGGCTCACTTTGAGAAGTGTTCTGTGATTTGATCTGGATTCTCGGAAGCCGTTGTTGAGAGTTGTTAGCTTTGAAAAACCCAGATGTTGATTTGATATGGATATAATGGTTTGGACAGTTTGGAAACTGTCTACTTGATCTGTTTCTCTGTCTTGATAATTCTGTCTGTATATTCTGAAGTTTGAGGTGCTGACCTTTTTCCCCTGAACTAGGTAAATGATACATATGTTTGACTGATTAAAGTAAGCTTGTTAACCCATTTTGAGTTGCTTTTCTTTATCAAAGCAGATCTAAGAACCTGTGTTGGCAGACACCCTGGGGATGCTGGGGTGCTTGCCCGCTACAGCAAACCACAAAAAAACTGATGGAACTGAGGCTTTTTCTTGATTATTTCATTTTTGCGTCTTCTAATAGTTGTAATAGGAATGGAATTTAAAGATCCCCCTGTATTGGCTTGGTTTTTGGTTTGATTGTGTTAAAACCCAGAGCTTGTGAATCCCACTTGTGGGATGGACTTGTTGATGTGAAAAGAGAGTGCTGAACTGGGAGGAGCTGGTGACATAAATTTAGAGAGACACAAGAAAAGAGAGAGGCAGAAGAACTTTTTGGAGGCAGAGAGAGACTGAGAGGATTGCTGAGGGCCACTTTGAATTGCCCAGGACTTTTGAGAGCTGCCACCCAGAGCTGCCAAAAACTGAGGAGACATGGCTGTTATGCTGGTACTTTGTCTGTCTGTTTTGATGTTGTTTTGCCAGATTTGTCCACTGGTGAAAGACAGTCCTGTTGTTGCAGAGGGCTTGGAACCTTGCTGTTGGTTCAGAGCTCCTGAGACTGTCCTGCAGACAGAGTGAATACTGTCCACTGGTGAAGGACAGTGCTGTTGTTGCAGAGGTCCTGGAACTTTGCTGTTGGTTCAGAAGCCCTGAAGAAGGATTTTCTTGTTGTATATTCACAGAAATCCTGGAAGAGGGTTTTGCTAATGTTTTCAGGGGTCCTAGGACTGTTCTGCAGACAGAGAATGACTTAATGAAGACACTGGCAATGTATCTTGTGGCCTTGCTAAGCTTTGTCTCCCCAGGAACAAAGATTGCTGAGAACTTGCCTTGTGTCAAGGTGAAGAAAAGACCTCCATTTTGGTATTCAATGCTGTGCTTAAGCTTGTTGTAACTCTGGGGTAGATTCAGTTGTGATCCAAGGGTGGGGAACTTTTGACTTTTTTGTGCTCTGTGATTAAACAAATGAATGTACTTTACTTATGATTGGAAACTAATCTCCATTTGAGAAGAGGGGCTTTGTGATGGACTAAATGAAGGTACAGCCTAGGGGTGGAGTAGTATTTAGAACAGGGACTTTGTGATTGATTAAATGAATGTAATTTCCAGGGGTGGAATAGTACTTGATTAAATCACACTTGGGGGTAGTACTTAGAGATTATTGAATCACACTTAGTAAGTGCTGTATTTTGAATCATGTTAAATTTTGATTCTCTCTGTTCTTAATTTGTCACTGAATAAAATGGAGAGCATCTATGCTGGTATTTTGAACCTTGGGAAGTTGCCTTTGCTTGGTATTACGATAGTCCATACCATTATTCAAGTTTCCAATGTCTTGTTCTATTTTAATGCTGCCCTATTCATCCCATTCAGTTACATTAGATTTTTGTCCTCATTGAATGAGTATAGCCCCTTAGTTTTTGTACTTACAGTGTTCTGATCGGAAATATATTTCCTTTTATTAATTGTGTTAATAGCTCTTTTAAGAGGAATTGACACAGCTGTTGGTAATAGGCTATGCAGCAGCACATCACATTTACATGGACAGTAGGAAAGTGTAGACTGAGGACTTGGGTATATTAAAATCCTCAACTGTCTCGCACTTGTTGCAGTAATTGAATTTTTGCTTGTATTAAATGCAGCCTGTTCCCATTTTTGAATTTGCACTAAAGTGAATATTATTCAAACTCACATTAATTACATATTAGCCATATTTCATTGTCTTCTAAAGTTGAGATTGGTCATTGCAATTATCAGAGGTCTGATGTCTTTCCAGGTTGCTTACATTTACATTATTGTTGTTGTATGAATTATTTCCTTGGTTCTGCTTGGTTCCATTCATGCAAGTCATACCAAGTTTTTCAAAATTTTTAATGTTTGTTTCTGTGCAGTGTATAAGGATGCTTTAAATTTAGTATTTAACAGTATTTTAGTACAGTTATAATTTGTTTAGCTATTTTCTAGTTGACAGGCATCCACTTCCATTTCTTTGCTACCATAAAAATATACTCACATTGCATATTGTATTATGTAATGTCATATGTTGCATTATAAAATGCCTTTGAATATTTTAATGTAAATGTCTTTCATCTTTTAGTGTCTGATCTTATTGGGGGATATACCTTTGTAAAAGGGTATATGGAGTTTACTGTTTTTTTCTAGTGTAGTTTCAAATTGTTTTCCAGAAGAATTGAGCCTTTTTGGGGCAGCCAGGTGGCAAAGTGAGTAAGAGTGCAGGCCGGGAGTTGAGAGACCCTGTGGATTGGTTCCGGCCTCAGATACTTACCGTAGTACCCACACAAAATAACTGGTCGTGTAACCTTGAGCAAGTTACTTAACCCCAATTGCTTTAAAAAAAATTTGAGCCTTTTCATGGTTCCACCAAAAGTAATTAACGTTCCTCTATTCTTAGAAACCCTACCATAGAAAATTTTCATTTTAAAATGGTCTTTACTAGTCTGATGTGTGACTTAAAATGTCAGAATAAACATATTTAGTCTTTGTGCTGACCACTAACTTCATCCTATAAGTTTTAATCTCTGGCAGTGCAAAAGAGGAGAGGTCTTGGTTTTGTCATTGTAGCTTTGTGATCTTGAGCAAATGAAGACCTATCATTCATTTTAGGTCTCCATCAACCAATGTTCCCTCCACTTCTCATATGCTACATTTCCTTATTTATTTAACAGCTTATTGGAGCCACTGATAATATTAGATTGCAAAGTTTACTAGTTGAACTTTTGCCTCATTTCCCTTTCTGTGGCAGGTGCTAATAATAATGTGAATTAAGTAAAAGTAGATGAGAGGCAGAAAAAAAAGTGACAATATAGCACGATACAGCATTTGGATAATCGGTCTTAGCCTTTCAGGAATAAAAAAAATCCATTTTGTAAACACCAACGTTAAGTTTAACTTAAACTGAATACAAAAGTAGTTCTCAGCATGTCATTTTCATCACTTGAAATCTGGATTTGGAAGTAATCCCGAACAGGGCCAATCTTGCTGGCCTACTTACAACATGTCCCCAAGTGTTCTTTGCAGCCTCATTGGACATTGCTCCCTTTCCTGAACTGTACTATCCAGCCAATCTGACCTTCTCTCTGTTTATCGTACAACACATCTTCTGTCTCAGTCCTTGTGCTGCCTCTCTCTGTGCCTGGAATGCATTCCCTCCTTGCTTCCACTTCATAAAGTCTTTCTTTTAAAATGCAGGTCCAAAACCCATCTTCTTTTTGAGACTTTTCCTGATCCTCCCAACTGCTAGTGCTCTCTCTCTCTTCTAAACAACTTTGTATTTAGTCTTTTTTTCCCTAAATTATCTTCATATTCATATTCTCTATATTTTTATATGCACTTGTGTCTCTCATCTTAGTGTTAACTCAGACTGTTTCATTCTTCGTACTTGTATCCCCAGTGCCTGGCACATAGTAGGCATTTAATCATTGCTTCCCGCTTGACATTTAGTGCCTTTGGGCCTCAAATGGACTTAATAATTTAGGCCAGATAAGGAAGTGGAGTAGCATTTTTTTCTCTTTAAATCCACTATGCAACTGAGAATAGTCTTACTGGCCTGTAGTTCCTAGAATAGCCAAGCTTAGTTTATCTCTAGCCCTATTTTTAAGCTGTGGCACCTCTGCAGCTACATCTCTTCTTCTGGCGTTATGATCAAGTAAATATATATTTCTGAGCCTTGACCTGTTCAACAGATGGTAAATAAATATTGAATTGTAGACACTGGAGAGAAAGAAAATTTTATAGCACAGAGTTCCTACCCTCAAGGAGCTTATAAACTATTTAACTTTGATCTCTAAGGTTTACCCAACCAAACTGGCTTTCTGAGCTAGGGAAGAAAGAGAGTTGGCTTTAAGGTTAACCATAGGCAAGGTCCTCAATACCCTCGAAGTCATTATTATAGACAGGATATTCCTACAAAATTGGATTACTGTATATTAAGTCAGTATTACTGGCAGTATGGACACGTCACTGCAGAACTTATTTATTTCCTTTAAGTGCATAAATACCCTTAATTCTTGTTCTCTTGTAAAATCTAAGAAGTTAGTTTATAAATGTATCTTAATTGTCACATAAACAGAGCGTTAGGAAGAAGGATCATCCAACTGATTAAAGCATTTTATTGCTACCATCCTTTTGGAAAAGAATGACTAGATTAAATTTAATCTTTAGTAGAGTGCTCGATGTGGTGTTGTTTCTTTTAAAATAATAGCTATTGCTTCTTAAAACTATTCAAATAATTAAGAATGATTAGCATTCACCTAATCAGTGAGAATGGTTTGAGTCTAATACTTATCTGATTGGAAAATTAGGAAAAACATTTCTTTGGTATTTTGAATTGGTGCTAAAGACTAATTTTTTGTTCATATTGATAGAATAAAAATAAGCTTAGTTCTTCAAAGAGGCATCTGACAGGTAAGATTATTTTTAGGTCATCTCTAGAGAATTGAGCAAAACATGTTTAATGTATCTTTCAAGAACCAAGATCAGAGGTAAAGCACTTAATTGTAAGATATTTAAGGATGTATCACATGTTGAGGCAGCTTGAAATGCCACTATGGAAGTTTAAGTAGGTTCTTTGGCCTTCAGGAACTTTTTGGTGAAGTGGAAAATTCATATTTTAATTTTCCTGAGATGAATTTTCACGTGCAAAATTTAAGACTGGTAGTTATGCCTTATCTTTTTATGTCAGGGATTCTTAAATTGGGGTCTGTGAACTTTTAAAAAATATTTTTATAAATATATTTTAATATTGTTAAAACATTCTGAGAAAGAGTTCATAGGCATTGCTAGACTGCAAGAGGGGGTCCATGACACACAAAATGGTTAAGACCCCCCTGCCTATATAAGAGAGACTCTTTTCTCATCTGTTGCCATATGTTTACTTGGCATATTCAGATGTTTCCTACTACCATGTTTGTAGCCTTCATCTCGCTTAAATTCCAGTCTGGCATTTCCAACTGCCTCTATACTGTATTCATTTCCTGATCAAAAATGTTCAGTTGTTTCATTTTGTCTTTAAGACAGACTTTAGCCAGGCGTTTAATGCCTTTCCCAGTTTGCGTGTTGCAGTCAACCTGAAGAGCGTCTCCATTTAGAGACCTCTTTTTTCCTTCAAGATAGAATGAACCCTGTGCTCCAGTAGCAGTAGTGTGATACAATGGAAGGATCCCTGGGCTTCCAGTTCCCATGCTGCCACCTCGGGCTCTTTGAAGAGGAAGAAGCGGTTGAGTTAGATGATCTACGAAGCTCTTCCTAGCTCTGAATCTGTGTTTCTGTCATATTCCATTATATTTTCCCCCTAATTACTAGAACTTTCCCTCTTCTCAGATGATAACTTTGTGGAAAGTAGAAGCTATCTAGTCTAAATTCTTTGTTGTTGCTGAGTTTTTTCAGTTGTGTCTGACTCTTCATGACTCCATTTGAGATCTTCTTGGCAAACATAATGGAGTAGTTGCCATTTCCTTTTCTAGCTCATTTTACAGATGAGGAAACTAAGGCAGATGGGGTTAAGTGACTTGCCCAGGGTCACACAGCTGGTAAGCATCAGAAGCCAGATTTGAACTTAGTTATTGTGCTTATTGTTTTCTTGGAATGCCTTGATATCTCAATTCTTTCCCAGGTCATCACCCCTAGCTACTACATTCTCCTTTCCACATCTTGACTCCTTGGGGAACTAGTTCATACTATATTGTCTTCTTTTGAGCCCCACTATCCACTACCTTTGAGCCTACTGCTGGAGAAAATCATGAAACTGTCCTGCCTGATCCACTAAACAAACATTTATGTTACATAACCTCAAACGGACTCTCACTGCTGTAAAGTTGTCCTTTTATGGCTCACTAATTTACTTACTCTCCCGCCTATCACAGCAACTTTTCTAAACCTTTTGATGAAAAAGCTTCCAACTCTTCCCTTGGCTCCTTCTAGCAGTGCCCTCTCAGCTGGGAATCTTGCCTCATAGTTTACTGACAAAATAGAGGCCATTTGCAAAGAGTTTCCCCTTTTCTCCTCCACCTTCTCCTTCTCATCTCATGTCATCCAGATGCCGTCTGTCACCATCTGTCTCCTCACCTATCGTACATGAAGAGATGGCTTTTCTCTTTGCCAAGGCAAGCCCCCCTCTACCTGCACAAGTGATCCCATTCCATCTCATCTCTCTCCTCCAGAAGATTGTCCCTTTTATCATTCCCACTTTCTCACTTACCTTCAATCTCTCCTTGTCTAATGGCTCATTCCCCATTTCCTATGCCTATGCCTCCTCCAACCTCAACCCTCACTTGATCCATCCTTTCCTGCTAGCTGTCACATCGCTCTCCTGTTTGTGACTAAACTCTTTGAGGATACCTTGTGTAATAGGCACCTCCTCTTATTTCCTCTTACTCTCTTTTTCACTCGCTACAGCCTAACTCAGGGGTGAGGAACCTGCGGCCTCAAGGTCACATGTGGCCTTTTAGGTCCTTGGTTGCAGTCTTTTGATTGGCTCCAAGTTTTACGGAAAAATGCTGATGGTTCCCAGATCTGTTTATCTGCCCTAACCTATGCTGTCTTGCATCTCTACTTGCCTATTAGACTTTTTGAACTGAATGTACCCATAAACATCTTAAATTCAACTTGTCCAAAACTGAACTTAATATCTTTTCTCCCAGCCTTCCTCCTCTCCAAACTTCCTGTTATTGGCAAGGGTACCACCATCCTGCCAGTCACCTAGGACCCTAACACAGGTATTGTTTTCAACTTCTTACTCTCCATATCCAATTTGTTGTTAAGTCCTGTTGACTTTACCTTTAGAACACCTCTGCCCCCATCTCTTCTCTGAAGCTGCCACTACCTTGGTGCTGGCCTTCATCACCTCATGCCTGGACTATTGTAATAGCCTTATCTCTGTGATTTTTTTTGTTTTTTGCTCATTCAGTTTCCCATTTCTGAAATGGACTTTGCCACCTCCCATCTCTTCCTGTTGAAATTCCTATTTCAGGATCTCTTAGAACTAGAGGGCACAGTAGAAATAGAAAGACTTCTACCAGTTACCTCTTGAAACTCCAAAATTAAAACACTCAGAAGCATTATAGGCAAAATCTAGAGCTCCCAAGTCAAAGAGAAAATGCTGCAGAAACAAAACATCAGAAAGAAAGAATTCATGTATTAAGCAGCCATAATCAACAATCAGATATAATTTAGCAGCTATACCTTTATAGGAATGGAGAGCTTGGAATATAATATTCCAGAAATCAAAAGATCTAAAATTACCATTAATAAATACTCTGCGACTGCTAGATGGCGCGGTGAATAGAGCATTAGCCCTGGAGTTAGGAGGATCTGAGTTCAAATTCGGCCTCAGACACTTAACACAAAACTAGTCATTTGACCTTGGGCAAGTCAGTTAACCCCAATTGCCCTGCCTTCCCCCCTCCAGAAAGCAAATAAATTAATAATAAAAGATAAGCTTAAAAACTTTACAGTAAGGTCTGACTTAAATGGAAGAGTCCATTCTAACAATTCCTGTTCAATGTAGTATTAGAAATACTTGCTATAAAGACAAGAGAAAGAAACTTTGGGATTAAGCATACGTAAAGAAGGGAACAAAACTATTACTTTTTACAGGTGATATAGTTTACTTAGAGAATCAACAGTAAAAAACAAACCTGTAAAGTTGGAGAATATAAAACAAACCCACACAAATCATCAACCTGTCTTTATATTGCCGACAAAATCCATCAGGAAGAGATAAAAAAAATTCATTTTAAAATAATTGGAGACAGTATAAAATACTTGGGAGTGTACCTGCCAAGACACAGGTATGAACAAAATTATTATATGAACAATATATATATTATATATGAATTATATGAACAAAATTACTAAACACTGTTTATACAAATAACAATAGATTGATACAATTGGAGAAATATTAATTGCTCTTGGGTAGGCTGAGTCAATATAATTAAAATGATAATACTAACCAAATTAATTTGCTTGTTCTATATTATACTAATCAAACTACCGAAGAATTACTGTACTTTATAAAGCTAGAAAAAATTTATCTGGAGGACAAAAGGTCAGGACTATCAAAGGAATAAATGAAAAAAGGGGAAGAAAGAGGACCAGTAGTACCAGATCTCAAACTATATTACAAATTGGTAATCATCAAAACAATTTGATACTGGATAAGAAATAGAATTGTTGATCAGTGGGGATAGACTAGGTACTCGGCTTACAGAAGAAAATGAGCACAGTAGTGTGTTGTGTTTTGTTCAGCTGTTTCAGTTATGTCTGACTCTTTGTAACCCCATTTGTGTTTGTAACTCCATTTGGAGTTTTCTTGGCAAAGAAAATTTTTTTGGAGTGATTTCGCCTTTTCCTTTTCCAGTTCATTTTACAGATAAAGAAACTGAGGCAAACAGGGTTAAGTGATTTGCCCAGCATCACTCAGCTAGTAAGTGTCTGAGGCCACATTTGAACTCAGAAAGATGAGTCTTCTTGACTCCAGGCCTGCTGCTGAATATTCTGTACCATGTAGCAGTAATGTAGTGTTTGATAAACCCAAAGGTCCCTGCTATGATTTAAACATGAAGGATGACATAAATAATTTACAGGAGCATGGAAGAAAATACTTGTCAGATTGATGGATAGGGAAGGAGTTCATGTGCAAGAGAATAACTGGATCATTTTGGTGACAAATTTTAAAAGTTTTTGCATAAATAAAATCAATTAAAATTAGATGAGAATCAAGAAATAGTGGGGAAATCTTTCCAGCAAGTTTCTCTGTTAAACTTTCTAATTTTTATATGTGGGGAGCCGATTCAAATTTATAAGAATAAGTGCTATTCCTCAGTTGACAAATGGTCAAAGGATGTGAATTGGCAGTTTTTTGAGGAAGAAAATAAGCCATTAATAACTATATGAGGGCGGCCAGGTAGCACAGCAAGTAAGAGCACCGGCCCCAGTGTCGGGATAACCTGGGGATCGAATCCAGGGCTCAGACACTTAGCACCCACCCAGAAACACCTGGCCGTGTAACCTTGAGCAAGTTACTTAACCCCAATTGCTTAGGGCGGCCAGGTGGCTCAGCGAGTAAGAGCACCAGCTCCAGAGTCGGGATGACCCGGGGATCAAATCTGGGCTCAGATACTTAGCACCACACCCAGAAATAACTGGCCATGTAACCTTGAGCAAGTTACTTAACCCCGATTGCTTAAAAAAAATAACTATATGGAAAAAATTCTCTAAATCACAATAATTAGAGAAACAAGTTAAAATAACTGGAGTGCTGAGTTACATGCATCTGACTGGCAAAGTTGATAAAAAGAAAATGGTTAAATGTTGGAGGGGTCGAAGAAAAATCATTATATTAATGCACTTTTCATGGAATTGTGAACTGGTCCAGCCATTCTTAAAAACGATTTGGAACTATGCATAAAAGGCTATTGAACTTTATACCCTTTGACCCAGTGGTATTACTACTAGTTCTATATTCCAAGGAGAGCAAAGGAAGAGAGGAAAAGTACCCATTTTTACCAAAATGTTTATAGCAGCTCTTTATATGGAAGCAAAGGATTCATTTTTCATTAATTTGGGAATGGCTGAAAAAATTGTGGTCTGTGAATTTAATGGAATACTATTGTGTAAGAAGAGATGGAGAAGATTTTAGTGAAAGCTGGTAAGGCACGTAAACTGATACAAAGCAAAATAAGCAATACCAATACAATGATATAACGGTGTAGTAAAGACAAACAACTTGGAAAACTTAGGAAATCTGATCAACACAATGACCAACCACAATTTAAGAGCATTCCTTAAAGAGACAATAGACTCGAGTCCAGATTGCAGCAAAAAAACGGGGAGAGGGGTATGACTAATGAGAATTGGTTTTGCTTAACTCTACATTTGAAGTAGGTTGGGGATTTTTTTTTTTTTTTGCCTTTTCAATGGGAGGGGGATTTAGGGAAGTTGGAAGTGACAGAATTCAGAGCTAAAAAAAACTAAACAGTGGCGTTAGTTTGATGAAAACATGTTATGCATAGAGTCGCTCACTGTAAACTGTAAATAAATTGCCAACCAGTCAGTAACCTGAATTGGGAAATCTCCAATGCTGAGCTGTATAGAATAAGCCTCACTTCTTAGAAGGGACAACAGCAGATCTCCAGATATGGTAACAGCTGCTGGGAGTGGGAGGTTATTGATACTTTGCTATGCTTCTGTCTAGAACCCTCTGTTTATTGGTGGGGCCAATGGAGAGGAGAGCACTCCAAGCACGGCAGACAGGCCATATAAAAGCACAGGTAGTAGAGGAAATGTTTTATGTGAGGATCCGCCAGAATGCTAGTTTGGCTGGGTAGCAGTTTGAATGAATGGAGTAATGTGCCAGAAGATGGAAAGGTAGGCCAGGGCTATGTTATGAAGGACTTTAAATACTGAACAGAAATTATTATTTCAGGGTGGCTAGGTGTCGCAGTGAATAGAGCACAGGCCCTGAAGTCAGAAGGAGCTGAGTTCAAAATCTGGCCTCAGACATTTAACACTTGCTGCGTGACCTTGGGCAAGTCACTTAACCCCAATTTCCCTACCCTCCCCCCTCCAAAAAACAAACAAAAGGAAATTATTATTTCATCCTGAAGGTAAATAGGAGTCACTGTTGTTTATTGATTAAAAGAGTAACATAGATTAATAGTAATAGGAAAATATTTGGCGACTGTATGAAGGATGCATTGGAGAGGGGAGAAACTTGAGGGAAATCAGTTGAAGTAGTCCAAGAATGAGGTGATAAGGGCCTGTACCAGGTTGGTAGTAGTGGTCCGAGAAGAGAAGAGGGAAATTTGACAAGAAGAGGTAAAATTAATAAGACTTAGTTACAAATTGGACATGTGGTATGAGAGGGATGCATACTTGGGGTTTTGCTGGAGTAACTGTGGGAGCCTGCCTTTCGTGCTGTATTGCCAGTGTAATATTTACAGCACCCACGATCACGATAAAGAATGTGACTATAAATATTGCATGATGTTTGGTCGCAAAATATAACAAATTCTCCATATAGAGGACAGAACTGAAACATTTATTTAGACACCAGAAAAAGGAATCCCAAAACCAGGAAGCTGATTCCATCATAGTACCTAAGATATTTGGAAGCCAAAATAACACTGAGAGCCACCCACAGCATCTTTTAGTCTTCCCACAAACCAATATAAGATCAATATTTACTCACAAACCTCTCTAGCCTTCCCTTCAGCAAACTCCTCCCACCACAGGCTCCATGTGACTACATTCAACCTATTAGGGGGCAGGGTTTATCTTCACAGCAGGGAAGCTTCTTGTGGGTTCTGCTCCACCCTTCAGCAAATTCCCTCCATCACAGGCTCCATTGTGATTATATTCAGCCTGTTAGGGGGCAGAGCTTACTTTCAAAGCAGGGAAAGTCTTCAAACTTGTAAATAGTCTTGTAAAAGACTGACTATATTTCCCTCTCTCCTATCCCACCTCCCACTTGTTCTGTTCTCTACTTTGATCTTGTCCCTTTTCAAAAGTGGGTGCTTCCAACTTCCCTCCCTTCCATCATCCCCCACATCCCCTTCCTCCCTACTCTCCTGGAGGGTGAGATACCCTATTTAGTGTGTATTCATTCCCTCCCCAAGCCAAATTCAATGAGAATAAGGTTGACCCATTCCCTTTTGCCTTCCTATTCTTCCCCTCCATTGTAACCATTTTCCCTTGCCTCTTCTATATAAGATAGTTTATCTCATTCTGTCTCTCTACATCTCCTCTCATTATATTCCTCTCTCACCTCTTAATTTCACCTTTTAAGTATCATCCCTTCCTACTAAATTGGTCCTGTGCTGTCTATCTCTGTATACCTGTACACATATATACAAACATTCACATATGTATTCATGTACCCATATACCCTCCTATGTAGACATATATATATGTGTATATTTCTATTCCCTCAACTATTTTCATACTGAGAAAAGTTTCATCAGTTACAATTGTCATTTTTCTAGGCAGGAATGTTAATAGTTCAACTTTGATAAGTTCCTTATGATTTATTTTCCCTGTTTACCTTCTCATGCTTCTTGTATCTGAATGTGAAATTTTCTATTCAACTCTGGTTTTTTCATCAAGAATGCTTGAAAGTCCCCTATTCCATCGAATGACCATATTTTCCCCTGAAACGTGATACTCAGTTTTGTTGGGTAGGTGATTCTTGGTTTTAATCCCAGCTCCTTTGACCTCTGGAATATCATATTCAAGCCCTTTGATCCCTCAGTGTAGAAGCTGCCAGATCCTGTGTTATCCTGATTGTGTTTCCACAATATTCAAATTGTTTCTTCCGGGCTGCTTATAATATTCTCTCCTTCATCTGGGAATTCCGGAACCTGGCTATAATATTCCTAGGAGTTTTCTTTTTGGGATCTTTTTCAGGGGGTGATCGGTGGATTCTTTCAACCTCTGTTTTGCCCTCTGATTCTAAAACATCAGGGCAGTTTTCCTTGAGAATTTCTTGGAGGATGATTTCTAGGTTCTTTCTTTGATCATGGCTTTCAGGTAGTCCAATAATTTTTAAATTCTCTCTCCTGGATCTATTTTCCAGGTCAGTGGTTTTTCCCATGAGATATTTAACCTTGCCTTCTATTCTTTCATTTGTTTGTATGTGTTTAACATCATCTTGATTTCTCATAAAGTCACTAGCTTCCATTTGCTCCAGTCTAATTCTGAAGGAATTCTCTTCAGTGAGCTTTTGGGATTTTTTTTCCATCTGGCAAATTTGGCTTTTTAAGGCATTCTTCTCATTGCTTTGTCAGCCTCTTTTGTCATTTGAGTTAGTCTATTTTTTAAGGTGTGATTTTCCTCAGTCAGGCTGTTGACTCTCATTTCGTAATTTTCTTGCATCATTCACATTTCTCTTCCCAATTTTTCCTCCACTTCTCTTATCTGCTTCTTAAGGTCCTCTATGGCTTGTAACCAGTTTGTATTTTTCTTTGAAGCTTTTGGTGCAGGAGTTCTGACTTTACTGTCTTCCTCCTGTTCCATGGTTTGCTCCTTTTTGTCCCCAAAATAGGAGTGTAATGTTGGATTGCTTTGCTTGGTTTTCTTCCTTTACCTGCTAATGTTGCCACTCAATTACTTGACTTTTGGGCTTTTTTGCTACAGTAGGACTCTGCCACCAGACAGGGGAGCTTTGTTCCAAACGCTGGGGTTTTCTCAGCTGCCAGAGGTATTAGTTGGTTGCTCTCTCTGAAGACTCCACACGCTATGGCAAGCTGATCACGCACCCCAGGACCTGCACCCTAGACAGCAATCCCGATCAAAGCAGGTTAAAGCAAGAACGATTACCCTTCAAACTGGTCGCTTGGTCCCCTTACAGTCTGCAGGCCAGGAACTGAAGCTGCCATGTGGCCGTGGCTGTGTCACAGCCCTCAGCGGCTTCTTCCTCCAGGGGATAAAGGCCGATGCACTACCAACTACTGGATCCCAAAGTCCACACTGCACCAACCTCTCACTTTGTCCTTAGAATCTATGTGTTGATAATTCTGGAAACTGCCACAGCTGCTGGTGCTCTGGAGTCCCTCTAGCCTGCAGCTTGTCAGGCCCACCCTGGGGCTCAAAGGACATAGGTTCATAATAAATAAATGCTTATTGATATATTTTCTACTGCATTTCTAAGAAGTGCTTCATTTAAATACAGATTTTTTGAAGCAGCAAATGATTATAAAAATAAGTAGGTGAATCAGTGAATAGAGTGCTGGACCTGGAGGGAAAAAGACTTGAATTAAAATCTAGCCTCAAACCCTTACAAACAGTGGGAACTTTAAAGTGTTAAACAAATGCTATCTATAGTTATTATTAAAAGTACAAAAAGCCATTTATTAAACTGTATAACTTTTTCAGCCGTAAGTCTGTCTGCCACACTATAAATCTGATTATATTTTAATAGATCACAATATTTCTCTTGGGTATATTCATATCAAACTTACAAATAACAGGAAGATTTCCTTTAAATTGATTTCTAAATAGCAGTGGTTCCTGATTTACCCATGTACTACACATACATCTTTATGTAGAGCAAGGCATACTTAGAATGTTTTGAACTAAAGTAAGGATAATATTTTTTCTTTACCATTCTTTGTAGTCACTTTATTTTTTGGTCTTTTGTGTATTGCTTGTGCCGTTCTCAGAAATGTGACTAGAGTATGTAGTAGTATATCTTGTGTATAGTAATAATAAAAACAGGACTTGAAGTTTTGCAAACCATTTTAATAATGGCCCTATCAGGTAGGTGCTGAGATTTAGGTGAAATGACTTAACCAGGGTCACATGGTTAGTGACTGTTTGAAATTGAGGTCAGCTTTTACTTTGGCCAACTCTAGCACCCTATCCACCAAATCACCTGGGTTGGGAGGTCATTAATGATGAATGGAATAAATCGGAATTCTGCATTTTCTTTTTCTTTACAAAGGTCTTAACCTCTTGTTTTTACTTCATAGTTATTTTTGGCTATCATACCTCCTAATTTCTTTTAAGAAAGCAAACCAGTTGAGCAAAAACCAATTGCCCCAACAATTGTTTCTGATAGTGGGTGTGTGTTTTCTGAAATAGCTTTTATGGCATTTTGATTAATAATTATCTAAACCATAGTTAAGAGTAATATAGTTAATGAATTTGTCAATGTAACAGAGCCCCGTGGAATCACTCTTTAAATTCTGACTCTGAAAAATCTAGCAGCATTCATTGAAGTTTGTAGTGTTGGGGACAGTCATTTCACTTACTTACCATTATCCATAAGCCATGCAAGAGTCCTAACAATAAAACAGTGTAAATAATAAAGAAGAAACAATTGTTAAAAAAAAAAAAAAGAAAGAAACAATCAGGGATCAAAAGGCATTCCTAGCTCTCCTAGATACCATTGGGTCCAATGTCATGCTTCTGGGAATACTGGTTAGGGAAAGCAATTCTCAGAAAATTCTTATGTAGTGGTTAGAAAAAAGGCTACTGCAGTTGGGTAAAAAAGGTGATAATTACGTTTTTTCCCTTGACTCTTTACAGCATGTGGTCTTTGACTGGCATGGTGATTTGCAGTTGCTTCAGGTGAAATAAACAGGCTCTGACTTGGCTGGCAGAGCTCACATGGAGAGAATCTTCTGAGCTGCCACCTCTGTTTCCTTAGCAAAGTGCATTCTTTGTTTATTGTTAAGTAGTCTACATCCTACAACATCAGTCCACCCCATTTCTCTGCCTGTGGCAGCTCAGAAACCTTTCAGGATTCATCCTCTTTCCGTGCAGCTCCCTCTTTGCTTCCTTGTGTCTTACTCATCCTCTCCTTCTTCCCCTCCTCTTCTTTCTTTCTTTTTTTTTTTTTTAAAGATTTATGACTCTGGATTCACCAAGCACAATTCCTGTAGGATTTTAGTGTCTTGAATAAAGTTGCTAGATTTCTTTTCTCACCACTCTAGGCACTGAAGAGCCACGATGGAGAGCACCACTGGGCAAAATCAGTCCTTTCCATATTTCAGTACTGTGAGGCCAAGCATTTAGTGGCTCTTTTGGCCAGTAAAATTTCACTAACTCTTCACAGTGAACCACTTGAAACCCCAAAATAAATAGCCAACAAACATCTTGAAAGGCCTGATCTGAAGGCTGTGTGTTGGATTTATGTTTTTGGTTCAGAGATTCTTCAACTAAACAAGTATTCCCTGTTCCTGTCAATCCTAGTGGAACCATATGGGATTAGATTCAGTATTTAGTTAACTCATCAACACCTCATTTGTATGGTGCCCTTTCAAAACAGTGTTACATACATCATCATGCTTAATTCCCACAGTCATCCTTGTGATCAGAGTTAGGAAATAGACTACTATTGTCCTGATTTGACATGTGACAAATTAAAACCCAGAGGGATTGTGAGTAGCCTATGCAGATTTTCCTAGTAATAATGATTAGGTTAATAATGATAACTCACTTACATTGTATTTAAATTTGATCTTGCAGAGCTAATGTTATAGAAAGAAAAGTCCTGTGAAAAATTGTGGATGTTAATTTTTTTCCCAAAAATATTCAGTATGAAGTAATACTGAATATTTCAAGTAATTTTACACTTTATCAAGCTATAATTTGTATGAAAAATATTAATTTACTATATTTTGCCCCAAAGTTTCTGTTTCTACTCTTGAACTTGGGTCTATCTATTTCAGAGTCCTAATTAGACCAGCATTTATAGGTTTGTTAAATAAATTTTGATCCTAGAGTGTTTTGGGAGATATTTAATCTAAGGTATAGTAAATTGAAGAATTAGGACTAGAGTCAAGGTCTCCCAACTTCTACTGGTCTTTCCACTGTAGGGTTCCATCTTGTTGTTTGAAAGGATCATGGTTATATGGGGAAGAACTCTCTAAAGGTCAAATTTTGAAAAGCTGATGGCGGATGTTGTCTTCCAGACTTGAAACTTGTATATTTTTTAGATTCTTTACAGAGGCTCATTAATGAATTCTTTTAGAAAATTACTATTATATTAGTGTTTTTCTGTTGAATCATAAACAATTACTGTTTCTGAGTGAGGCCAGTTTATGGTTCCTGCTTTTATTAGTTGATTCTGGAGATTTAGGCATATGCTTTGCAGTGATTGTTAAATTTTCAGTGTGAGCATTTACACCTTGGAAATGAGCAAATACTACAAATCAGGGCTGGATTTATTGTTTTGTTCATTGTCTAGAGACTTTTAAGTGATCGAGAAAATGTTAATTCAGATTAAACTTTAAAGTGTGTCCTGTGGGGGTCCTGAGGGGTGACAAGCCTATTATTAAACATTTACCAGCACAACTGTGCTTAGACCCCAGTTTTGTCTTGTTGAAATTGTCTAAATTTATAATAAGATTGTTCTCTAAGTCTAACCCATCTGTAGTTATTCATATTGGTTTTATTGGTCTCTCTCTGTTCTAACAAGTGGTTAGAGGAAGGAAGATAGTTTCTGTTTTTGGAAAGATCACAGGATCATGTGGGTCTCTTAAAAAAAATAACAAAAATCCCTTATGTAATTTAGATTCCCATTTTAGGTGACTTCATATTATCTGACTTGGAGCCTAAAAGGGCCAAATAACCATTCCTTGTTCAGAATGTATGGTATAAGTTCATATGTAGATGTTGTGAACAATATTTCCAAATTCTATCATGGAACAAAATATTGTTGTGTAGGTAAAAGTCAATTAAATGTGATGACAGACCTAGTTAGCAGAGTAGGCTGTAGTTTAAACCAGTTTTTTCTATTGGTGTAGTCTGAAAGGATAGTATTCGTGACTGGTAACTAAGATTTCAAAAAAAGTTTTTAAAGGACAGTGGATTTCTGACTGTAGATATAAATATTTTAATATTTATATAATTATATTATGTTTTATATATATTATGTCATATCATAATATATTTATAGTAGATATAAATATTTTTAGAGAAATGTTTTTGCTGTATTCTAAGAGGACCAATTTTTTAAATGAGCAAGTTGAACTAAATAGAGGCAAAGTAAATGAGAATTTGGTATTTAGTCATTCATTCATTTTCCATGATGTGTGAAAATGTGTGGTACCCCTCATTTTTAAGACTTAAATCCAGCCCTCTTGGACCATGTTACCTTTCATTTTTGGCTCTGGGGATGAACACAGCTTGTTCAAGGTGTTAGAACTGATAGACGTGGGGAAATGAGGAATTAGAGGAAGGGTAGATTAAGGGAGAGATTAGTCCTAAGCAAAATAAACTCTAAGGTTGTACAAAAACATCTATATCTTGTACAAAAATACTTATATACCTTTTTGAAGTGGCGAATGGAAATCCTAGAGGTGCCCATAAATTTCTGGAGTGACTAAACGATTTATGGTATATAAATGTAATGGAATATGATTGTGCTGTAAGAAATGATGATGGGATTGGTTTCAGAGAAATATGGAAAAACTCATGAACCGATGTGAGGTTCACTGGGTAAGAATCAGGAGAACAATTGTATGACAACAATATGACACAGACCAGCAACTTTGAAAGATCGGCCTAATGGCCCAGTCACGCTTCCAGGTCACCCTCAGAGAGAAGGGGAGGACTTACAGTTTAGGATGAGACAGACTTTTTTTTTTTCTTCGCTTGATGTGCGACATGTTTATTACAGTTTTACTTTTCTGTAGTTCTCAATTTAGGCTTGAGGGATTGTTGTGAGTGGAAGAGAGGGTAGGGTTCTCCTGATTGGAAAAAAAAAAGTGAGATGTAATTAAAAATGGTTTGTGCATATATATACATACATAGACTTTTTGGAGGGGAAAGGGAGGGGCATCTGGGGTTAATGACTTGACCAAGGTCGCACAACTAGTAAGTGTTAGCTGTCGGAGGCTGGATTTGAACTCAGGTCCTCCTGACTCCAGGGCCAGTGCTCTATTCACTGTGCCACCTAGCTGCCCCTCAAAATATATTTTAAAAGTTCACCAAAAAGGGCCTCAGATTAAGACCCCCCCCCCTTACCTTTTTTTAAGTGCTTTGCCACTTAGAAGTAGAACTAGCAAAGGACCTTAGATCTCATTACTAATGTTACATACAAGTTGATTTGGTTCTTAGTCCTTGAAACTCTGACCTTGCTTCGAAAGTGACAGGTTATTATATGTTTTTACTATATGCTAACCAAATTAACTTCAAACAAATTCTATTTGAAGAGGATTTTTAACGATAAGAGATATCTGCATGTGTTCCACAACTAATAGTTCTCTGTTCAGTTTTACCATGCTGAAAACAAACCTTTTGGTTTATGAATTATTATTTCAGTGTCTTTTTGAAGTTCTGCCTCTGATTCCTTAAGCTGGAGAGTGTCTTTAAGAAATAAAAGGAAGGAAGGAAGGAAGCAAGCAAGAGGTCATCTGCCACCTTGGTCTGGCTGACACTGTAGTTTCCCACCTTCACTTGGCAATATCAAACTTTAAAGTTAAGCGACAATGTTTTTATAGTATTTTCTGTTGACTTAATTAGCTGACATTTGACCCGGTGCTTTTTTTTTTCCAGAAAAGTCCCTTTGTAGGTATTCAGTTGTAATGCAACAACCAAATGTGTATAGTGAAAATCTTTCTAAAATGTATTAATCTAGTTTGCTGCCTTAGTACTTAGAAGTTAGTGAACAGGATGGAATCTTTTCTTTTTAGAATATTGTCTGCTGGATACATTTCTGAGCATTGGTTTTCATTGTGTAGTCCTGTATGCTGGTTTGAACAAAGGGAGAGCATGTAGAATAGAGGTATTTTGTATTTTATTTTTTTATGGCTATATTTGATTATAAAAAAATTTGATTATAAATGATTTATATGCTTTTACAAGTGAGTTCTTAAGGTCTTAGGAACCTTATTTCATTCCTGTGTACTGGTACCCACAAATATTAATTACAAGAACACATTCTTGGACAGTGAAATTTCTTTTGAATAACTTAAGTCTTTTCCCCCCTTTTTGGCACTAGAACTTAAATATTTTAACCATTTTTATGGAAAGCTTATAATTCTGAATCAGTTACCATATTTGGCTTTAATATAAATCCAGTTATGGTACATTAATTGTTTGACTATGTGCTTCACATAACAGCCCTAGTTTTCCTCTCTATAAAATGTAGATATTTGTATTATTTATTTACTCATAGGGTGGTTGTGAGGAAAGTCACTTTGAAAACCTTAAAACCTTGTGGAAAGGTGAGAGTTTTTCTTTAAAGGTAATTGAGGAAAAAAAAAAAGTTAGAGGTGTATTATTATTAGGAATGCCTCTGAGTTACTAAAATGTTGGACCTGTTTAACCCTACATGCATGGTCCTAAACTATTGTGCTTTTTGTTGCCTCATTTCTATGATTTTTTTGTCTTCTCACTGCTGGTGTTTTACCTGTGGTGAGCTAGCTAATCACACTATTTAGGATTATTCCTAGTAAGAGTGACTAGATCAAGTAGTGGAGGAATCTTATGAGCTACATAGAGCTTCTTTGAAGGGACTGACATGTATATTGGTTGTTTAGAGACTTTTAAAAAGTATTTTGAAGGTATTGGCAGTTGTGCTCTGGATTGTGGAGACTTGCCAGATATAATTGACCTCTGGGTAAACCTTATATTTTTTTGTTTGACTAGAACTTCAGATTTCGGTCAGTTCCAAATGCAGATAGACAAGTGCTCTGCAGTTTACAATTTTAGAGAATTGCTTTTGGGCACTGAAAAGCTAAATGACTTGCTTGGGGACTTGGATTTTTCTCTCTCAGATGGGAGACAGGCCTTCTCTCCCTTATTCCAGGCAGCCCACCTTTCAAGTCTTTGCTTTCCAAGTTTGAAATTAGACTAACATAAGAATTGTTCATGAAAAAGTAATAGATCTGTCTTTGCTTTTCGTTTGAAACGGAGAACTTACTTCTTTTGGCTCATTTCTTGACTGATACTGAATTAGATTAAGCAAAAGCACAATAGATATCACAGCAAAAACAAGCAGTGTTTAAGAAAGAATAGAACACTTACTCATTTCACTGGTGGTAGCTCAGTTTCCTCATCTGGAAAAAAAGGGGGTTGGACTAGGTGGCATCTGAGATCTCAGTATCTTTTAGCTGAACAATTAAATGTGCCCACCGGGTATAAGATGGTGACTGTACTAAGTGCTGAATGTTGGAAACCAGCATATTCTTTAGTAACAATTTGCTGGAAGGGATATGGCATGTAAACACCAGTGTCTGCATTTATAAATTTAAGGTAGAATGATAATGGGTGCAAAGGAGGAATCCACATGAAGGGCTTGAGCAATGTTTAAGCAAGGAAAGATCATAGGATCATTTGATCATTCCGTTTAGAGCTCAGCTAGTCTAACCTCCTCCTCCTCTTCCTCCTCCATTTTACACTGGAGGAAACAGAGACTCCAGGACATTTTTATATTTCCCAAGATAACAGCTTTTCTAGAAAGCTCTCTTAAGGGACTTAGAAGAAGGGAAGGGAAAGCTTCTCTGAGCATTTCTGTCTCTAGATGTGTTCCATATTACCCATTTTTTAGAGGTGGTGAGTTTATATGCTCTTATGATAATGATAAATTGGCTGAATGCTGCTTTAATAAGAACTCCCATTCCACTACAAATGTAATAGTACGTTTACAATATCTTCTGAATCATTGTTCCCCCACTGAACTTTGTACGCCGCTTTTAAAACCTGCATCTGATAATGCTGTGCAATCTAGGTAGTTTAGCAAACAATATACCTTTTTCATATAAGAGTTAATCAGTAGCCAGGGTGGTTTTACTGGTTGATTATATTATGAGGGAAAAGATTTTTCCCCTCTTATTGTGCTTTTGTAAGTTTTCACATTTATGTGGTATTGTTTATGAAGAGTAAGGGTTTAAAAAAAAAAACACTGAAGTTTGGGAAAAAATCAAGTTTTTAAATACCATAATTAATTTGCACTTAGTTTAATTTATGTTTCAGTTTTTAATGAAAAGTTTTAGACCATTTTTGTTTTATATTTAGCTACATTTTTTTGAAGAGTGGCTCTCGCTCCGGGCCCTTGTCTCTTTCCCTCGCTCCCCTCCCCCAACTTTTACCTGCAGATTTGCATGTTTGACCTAGCAAAGTAATTGGGCCCACAGCAACATGGGCGTGCCTCCCTTAGAAACACTTAGTTTCATGTATGACTCATAAGCTGAGGCACAGACACCACTTCCCCAATCTACAGGAGCCATTTTAACAGCACCAAACTGCTGAATTTCTTTTATCTTCCAGCCCCTGGGAGCAAATCAAGAGGGATGAAACCTATTTAAGGTAACTGAGTTTTGGTTATGCCTTTGGTGGCTGTGGCCTCCGTAGCATTCTGCGCCAAGAGAGGCTTTACCTGTGGAAGAACATGGCTGAGGGTGCTCTTTACCTCCACCCCCCTTCTCTCTCCCTGGTAATATATCCAGTCAGTCACATGCTTGATTGTACTTAACTATCTGGGAAAAACAAAGAATGCTCTTTCTGGTAGGTTTGAGGCTTTCCTGGTAAAGTACTCTGGACATTTTGTATCATGGAAATCATTGTCAGTATGACTCGGGAAAAGAACTATTAATTTAAAAGAAGAGGTGATCTTTGGGGGCTTATTTTTGTTGTAAAACCAAAGCACTTGTAGTGAAATTTCATTTGGTAAATTTCTTAAATTTTCTGTTTTCTCAGGCAAGTGAATCCTTAATTGTAGGAGGTCATAGTATTGTTATGCTATTAGCAATAAATAGATTTTACAACAGGTATCTTACGATATTTAACTTTACAGCTTGGAGTATAGAGACAACTGATCAATATCTGATATGGCTGAGTTAACTAACATGATAGATTTGGCTAAATTGAGATATTTTGGGTTATACAGTCATACCAACCATTTAAAAATAAATTTTAATTTTCAAGCAATTGTTTTCTGAGAAATAATGGTAGCATTTTCGGGTCTGTTAAAGACTTTTTTTGAAAGATTTCTTTAAGGAAAAAAAGGTTAAAATTAGGTTATTTATTGTTGGAAATGGATGATTTTTGTTATTTAATCGGCTTTTATTCTGTATGGAGGTGTTAGTGATTCCAAATCCCATAATTTAATTCTTATTGCAGTTTTTCACAGACAGGAAGAGTCAAATATGTTGGCCTTTCACCTGTGTAGTAACTGTTATTAAAGTTATTAAAATTGTGAAAAGAGGAAAATAAGTGGTGTGGAATGTAGAGAGCTACTTATTTTCAGATTTTGAGAAATCTATTGAAATTTAAAAAAATTTCATTGAAAAGATAGGTCTTGAAAAAGCTAAGTATAAACTAGATAAAGGTAATTGTGATTCTAAAACTTGGATGAAAAATTATTTGTAATAAGCTTTTTTACAGACTTTTCTAAGTCAAATTTGATTGTGACAGTATTTACCTACTCCTTGGGGACTTGTCTGTGTAATTTGTGAGTGCTGAGAGCCCTTCAGATGAAAGGGAGTCTATAAATGCATGCAATTATTGTTCTTTACTCGCTTAGAAGGAATGTTCGTGCTAGAGAAGGTTTCAGTATTGTGTTGTTTTTATGAGAAAGCCATTCAGAGTACTTTTTGCCTGTAGACCTGTGAGCAGCAGCTTGTCCCTTCTCATTTTTTACACTATCTGCAGTCAGCCATTGAGTAAGCAAATACTTTCTTCTCTCATTCTTTCCTGTGTGCCTAGGTGGGGAAATCTTTTGCTTGAGGGCCACCAACCTCTAGGGAAAAAAGTCAGGAAAAGGCCACGTGCAAGGAAAAAAACAACTAGGTGGGTTTTTTTTTTTGTAAGGAGAAACAGTAATTACATACAAACACAAAATATGTAATATATTATTTAGGTGAGAGTATGCAACATGTTATAAGTAAATATAGAAATCAGACTGATCTCTTTAATTCAAGTCTAATGCACTTTCCCCCCACAGTTCTTCTTGAGCTCTACTGCATTTGACACTCTTGAGAATCTTCTTTCCTTTTTGGGTTTCCTCCTAACTGACCACTTCTTGGTCTCTTTTGCTGGAACTTCATCCATTTCGTGCCCACTAAATGTGGGTGTCCTCAACACACTGACCTGGGCCCTCTTCTCTTTTCTCTATTCTTGGTGATTTCATTATGAGTTTAGTTCAGTTTATATCTTTATGCAGATGATTCCCAGATCTGTATCACTAGCTGTAATCTCAATCCTGCATCATCAGCTGCCTATTACACATTTGAAAGTGGGTGCTCAGCATGTTCTGCATGCATATCAAAAGCAACTGGTCTAAAATGGAACTCATTTCCTTTCCAACCCACCCCACTTCTGAACTTCCCTCTTACTGTGAAGGGTACCAGCTTCTTTCTTTTACTTTCAAAGATCTGTCCTTACCTACCTTTCCAGGCTTTCTTCCACTCCCCCACACACACCCCCAATATGGCCTAGTTGCAATTCTCCTTATCTCCATCTCAGTGTCTTTGCTTTCATTGACTTGGTGAACTCATATCAGCTTATTAGAATCGCTGCTCAGGCCTTATTCTGACTCATCCGTCTGCTGGGAGGCCTCCTGCTGCGCCCTCAGCTGTGAGTGCCTTCCTCTCTGAGTTCTCTCATACTCTGTACCTAGTAATGTATATGTTTTTTCCGCTGTTAGAATGTAAGCTCCTTGAGGGCAGGGACTCTTTGCTTATGTATCCCCAGTGCCCTAACCCAGTGCTTTGCCCAAAGTTAGAGCTTAGTAAATGTTAGTTGATTGCTTGCTTGACTGAAGCCGTGATGGTCATCCTTTTCAGAACTAAGTAAATTGAATAGTTGGGTACTCTGTGCTGCCCCTTGCAGTTTTAACTTTTTCACCGTATTGTGCTTGACTTCCCTATATGCCCAAGGTCAGAGACTGGTGAACCTCAGAGAAACTGGCTCTCTGGTGTTCATTGCTATGACCTCAGAAAGTTAAGGAGAAAGAACAGTCAAAAAGGAATGATTTAGTTTAGCGTTTCAAAGGGCAACAGGATATAACACTCTGAAGCCCTTTGCCTGCCCTGATGACCAAGTCCAAGGATCATAAGAACTATAGAACTGCAAGAAGCCGCAGAGACCATCTGGTTCAGCCTCCTCATTTTACAGATGAGAAAACTGAGGTGAACAGGGTTAAGTGACTTGCTCTGGGTCACACAGCTAGTGTCTGAGGCCCCATTTGAACCTCAGGTCTTTGGACAGGGTAAAGCTGGGGGAGGGAGGTTCTTGGTTTACTGAGCCACCTAGCTAAAAGCTTTCCCTTTTTAGGTCACTAGATTTTGCAAGATAAAATAATTCCCATTCTGCCCTAAGGCATTCCTTAGAGACTGGGGAAACCCTTATAACACTGCTAGTTAGATAATGTATGCCTTTTTTTTTTTTTTTGCTGTATTCCTTTTGTTATATGAATGGGAGAAGGAAAATTTGTCGAGCCCATGCCCTGATAAGATCTGTATGGATTTTATGCTGGTCCGTGGCTCTTAGAGTTTGGGACATCTGGCATGCCTCATATGTTTTCTACAGCCATGCTGAACACTATGCCCTTACTTAATGGGAAATGGGAAGAGAGCCAACAAACTGAATTGCTAGAAAGCCAATATCAGTTGTTTCTGTCAGTTTATTGGAATAGTAGAGTCTGACTGTCCAAGAATCTGAGGCTGATCCAGAGGTAGGGTTTGTGTCTCTGAACCATTCTTGCTTTGCAATTAATCCAAGTCAAATGGAGTTGATCTGGAAGCTTCCATTTCAAGAGTAACCTCTACCCTCATTGGCACAGATGTAAGTAAATACCATTAAAAATGGATTCTGTTACAGATCTATTTTGGGTCTTGGCCGTTAAATCAACAGTGATTTTTTTTGGTCAGTAAGATTCCTAGTCGTTTCCTTCAACAAAACCCAATGAAGCCCATGCTGCTTGTATTGATAATTGACAGGAAAAGGGAAGAGGTTCTGAATTGAGGTCATGATTCCTGGATGTAGTCTTTTGGAAATTATGAGAATTTGCTGGTCACAACTTGCTGTTTGTGAGTTTCTTTCTCCTTATGTCATTTTGTTTGTCTTGGAAGACTTATCTGATAAGTTTTATAGCTTGTTTACTTGTTATCAACCTTCTGAACTGACCAGTAAAGATATTTCCAGCCCAAAGTGCCCTGGACCCATCATATTACTGACACATGCCCTGGCAAAATAGTTGTATGTTCAGAGTACATTCTGGTGACTCATTTACTTAATTTTTATCTTTTAGCATTTTTACTAGCATTAGACTTCTTGAATTTTAGAAGTAGGAACAGACCTTAAAGATTATCTCACTCAGACCTCTCATTTCTAATAGGAAGAAATTGAAACTCAGGAGGAGTGAAATAACTTGGCCAAGGCCATACAAGAAGCTGATTGGTAACAGAGCTGAGACTAAAACTCAGGTCTCCTGATTCCACATCTACTGCTTTTTTCTCTCTTCTTTGCCAGTTGGGCCAATGGATCTTTGGTATAGTTGTTACTCCCATCTTAAATGAGAGCTACATATAATACAAAGATCTGAAATGTCTATTTTTTAATTTGTATATGCCCAACTTTATATCAGTGATACAAAGTAGTCCTGGATCTAATTAATTGTTGAATTGATTAAAGACTTTCATTAGGGCTTATTATTCTTGTTGGATAATAATCATTTTCCTGTGTCCCTTGGCTGTAATATGCCAAAGAAGAGAGAGATGAGATGAGAATTCCATCTATTAATGGGAACAGGTGCAAGGGCATGGGAAGGGGGAGGAAAGGAAATAACCATATATGTAGCCCTTATGATGTGCCATTAACTGTGCTTTACAAATATTTTCTCATTTGATCTTCAAAGTAATCCTGGGGGGGAAGGGTAGGTGTGCTGTTAGTGTCACCATTTACAGTTGAGGAAACTGAGGTAAAGAGGTTAAATGACCTTTTCAGGGCCACACAGCTAGTGTCTGAGAATGGATTTGAACTCAAGTCTAGCTCTGTATCTACTGTACTACCTAGCTGCCTCTGTCCTAGATGACCTAAATTATTATTATTATTATTATTATTATTTTTCATTTTGGAGGGGGGAGAGCAGGGCAATTGGGGTTGTGACTTGGCCAAGGTCACACGGCTAGTAAGTGTTAAGTGTCTGAGGTCAGATTTGAATTCAGGTCCTCAACTCCAGGGCCAGTGCTGTATTCACTGCGCTACCTAGCTGCTCCCCTTCCCTCAAATTCTTTTTAAAAAAAATTAGGAAATCTTATTTCTCTCCTTTTTAAAAAGGGGTTCTATTGGTGTCTTTACAAGTTATTTCCAAACAAACACCTCCCCCCAATAAATTTCCCTAGTAACAAATAAAAACAACTTAAGTAAAACCAAGTGACATGACTAGGTCTGATAGAGCATTCAATGTCCTGTACCTATAGTTCCACATTTCTCCAAAGAAAGAAGGGGAATTTAAAAAAGGCTCTTCTCAGGGCCAAGATTGGTCTTCACAATTGCACAGGATTTGGCTTAATTTTAGCGTTATTTTCCTGGTTGTGCTTTACTTAATTCTTCATCACTCAGTCCATATAAGTTTTAGAGGTTCCTATTTCTTTGGAATTTATGCAACTTTAATTCTGATCTTAGGTATTGTTGATACTTGTATGTTTGTGCTTAGGTAATATTATGGTATATTTTTAATGCTAAATTTTCTAGTTTATCAGAGTATACAGTTTTCAGCATAACTAGTTTGATTTTTCTTTTTTTTTTTTTCTAAAAAAATTTTTGGAAACATCTGTTAAAAATCTGTTTTAAAATAAAGTCTCTAAGCTCCGTGTGTGAACATTGCAGAGCACTCTTACATCTTCCAGTTAGGAGTTTATAGTTAAGTAGATAGTGGAACAACTAAAGGTTTTTGACTGTAAGTGGTACTTTACTTCAACAATAATACAAAGGGTTGGTCAGTTGGAGAAGCAAGGTTAGGGTTATGGTGCCCCTTTCATGCCTAAACTTTCTGTGTTCTGCATCTTAACCAAATTGCCCTTTTATGTTCTGCCTTCTTTCCTGTCTATACCCAATTTATTTTTATGGTGTATGCCCTCTATCCAGAATGAGTTCCCCCGTCCTTGATACCTGATCCCAGAAGCCACCTCCGACCTTGTCGTTCTACCACCAATCTCTTCCCTACTTAAATGTCTCTTTATTGTCCGTTGGGTTAAAATTATTTCTGGACCCCCGAGCCCTGCTACCCCCCCACCCCCACCCCATCATTAGATTGTAAGCTGCTTGAGAGCAAAGCCTCCTCCCCTAAGCTGTATTAACAGTTGTTTAATGAAGGAAATGACTCACCAAACACTCCTCCATTCATAAGCTTTATGCACTTGATCCAGTCTGGCACTCAGCCAAGGGTCGAGGCTACTGAGGAAAAAAAGTAAAAACAATGCCTAGAAGTTTACTTTCTTAAGGGAGAGGCCACTTTCTAATAGGCACACCAAAGATGCTGCTGTGTCAGGGGAAGGTGACCTTGAGAGTAAAAGGCCTGGTGCAGAAGGCAGAGTTTGATCTGAGAGTATTCAAAGCATGGGGGACATTCATTTACTCTGGTTATATTGATGTATTCTGGGCACAGTTAATAAATGTTTGTTGAGTGATTGATAGGTCTTGGGAGAAAATACAGGGAAAAAAAAAAAAACTATTGTGCTCTCTATCTCCCGTAGTCAGAAGACCTGGATTCATATCCCCACCTCTTGCCACTGTATTACCTTGGATGTGTCAGCCTCCCTGATCTCAGTTTCCTTATCTGAAAAATGAAGGGATTGGTCACAATGCCTTTTAAGGTGTCCCTTCTAGGCTCTATATTTCCGATCCCTAGGTGGTGGGAGTAATGTTTTCAGCTTAATCTTTTAGTGGTCAAAAAGTAAATGACATAAAGTCAGTTAAAGTCAGCCTACTTTGAGGAAGGAAGTCTGTGTATAAATTAGACTGAATTAAAAGTTTAAATCTACAGTAACTCAAACTAACTTCATTAAGGGTTTTTTCCCATTAGAAACAGATAAGGATATTTGCTGTTTCTAGACAGTGAATCTGTTCTAAAAGGGTTTAGGGAGTTTAATGGCAAAAAGAAAAAGTAAATAAAAAAAAATGATTAGTTTGGAGAGACCTTAGAGAAATCATGCCCTTCATTTACTAATGAGGAAATGGAAGCATTAAGGAGTTAATTGACTAGCTCTGTTATTGTAGCAGAACTAGAACTCTTGACTTTCTTGTCCGATATTCTTTTTTTACTATTGTGAACAAAAGTTTTTACTGAACACTGGTCTGCCGGAAGTCTGCTTCCTGTTCTCTGTTCTTTTGGCTAGGCTGTTAGACCACTTTACTTTTGAATATCCACCCTTAAAAAGGTCTGTTTGGTGTATGGATAAAGCACTGGGCCTGGAGTCTGTTAAATCCTTAGTTCGAGTCTTGCTTGAGGCACTTACTGGCTGAATAATCCTGGGTAAATCACTTAACCCTGTTTGCCTTACCTTCCTCCTCAGTAAAATGTAAAAATCCTCTGTGTAGAAAAAGCTGGAGAAGGAAATAGCAAACCATTCTAGTATCTTTGCCTAGAAAACTCAGGAACAACAAATACTTTAAAAACCTTGGTCTTAAGTACTTAAATGTATCTGTGATCTCTTTTGGATTTCCTTCCAAAAATTCAGACCAAGCCTGTGGATCCAGGGGAACCACTGTTCGTATTTTCGTTTTTCCTATTAGAAAACCAGGGAGTTCACTCCAATAATCTTAACGGTAATCTTAAGAAAAAGATGTTTTTTTCGGCCAAGATACATTGTCGACTTGGGGTGGTAGCAGTTTTAAAATAGATTGATGTGCGCAATTTCAATTTCCCCTTTTGTTTCTTGTAGTTGGTTTGGGAGCTGTAGCTTTTATATCTGCTTCAATTAGGGAGAAACAGTATACTTTGTAGTTTGATTAATTGCTAAAAAGAAATTTTCAAATATTCCCTTTCCCCTCAACAAATAAACACAGTTTTTTGGGGAAAAAAATCGATCATTTAATAAAAAATGCTATATGCGGTTGAATATACAATTCGGGTCATAGTAGTGTTTACTTTTCCTGGTATTTTTGCTTCAGAATTGGCAAAACATTTCCTTTATGTTCCCCTCCCCCATTTCCCCCCTTGAAGTCTTTCTAGTCAATTGTTTATAACATAGTAGGGGCATAGCATTTGCACAGCTTTAAAAAATATCCCAACAAATAACTATATATACTTTTAGTTAATAGCCTTTTAGCAAATGAAGGTTAAATACAGCCACATTGTTAACTTGATCGTCTCCTCTCCTTAAAACAAGATTATCTCTGAGTAGTTTGGTCTAGTAGACTAGGAATACCGAAGTTTGAATAGGATGATCATCAATTTACAGTCACTAGTTCACAGTTGCTCAGGTTTGTCCTAATAAGAAAGTCATGCTTCAAGACGAGCTATTCATTCACATTTCAGTAGCAAGCACTCAGTTACTAAAACTAGTGGTGAGGTTTTTGTTTTAAAAATTAGAGTATGAAAAAGATCAAATTGGATGAGTTCAGTTATGCTCATGTGTTCAAACCTAGATTTGAGATTAAGGAGAAAGGGGAGGAAGCCTTTGCTGGATTTTTTGTTTTTGGGTGAAGTTAGAGGATTTCAGTCTTCTCAGCTGACACTTTATTATCGTCACTCAGCAAGGAGTATTGCAGTGTATTCTTAGGTTTATTGTTTGTGTGCCATCACGTCTGCTAAATTTAGTTTGGACTTCATTCTGAGTTTCCTTTTTCATTTAGGACTTTTTTTTGGGTAGGGGAAATAATTTTCATTCTAAACTTATTTGTTAAATACTCTCTGTAAGGCATTATTATGGTAGGCAGCATGAAAGATTAGGAAATGCCCTGTGCATGTGTACTTTGTAATTTTCAAAGGGCTGCTATTTATTTAATTTTATTTTTAAAAATAAATAATTTTATTTATGCTTTTTGGAGGGGGGAAGGCAGGGCAGTTGGGGTTAGGTGACTTGTCCAAGGTCACATGGCTGGCTAGCCAGTGTTGTGTCTGAGGCTGGGTTTGAACTCTGGTCCTCCTTACTCTTTCACTGCACCACCTAGCTGCCCCAAGGGCTGCTATTTATTTAGAAGAATATTGTTATTTTATCCTCATAACCACCATATGATTTAAAAGTTAATTATACTCTATTCAAAAGAATTTTGAAATTTGGTGCTTTATATTGCCTGTTATACCATCATGTATATACTTTATCTTGCATATGATTATTACACATGCACTGCTGACGTCTCTCTGATTAGATTATAAGTCCCTTGCGAGCAAGGGCAGCATCACCGTGGCAAAGTAGAATGCTGGGCTTTAAGTATAAATCCTGCCTGAGACGAGTTTTAGCTTTGTGATCATGGATAGTCATTTAGCTTTTTTCAGTTTTCTTACCTTTAAAATCAGAATAATAATACAGTACCTATCCCACCAGATTTTTATGAGCCAAGTGGTTTTTGTGAACTTTGAAGCACAGTGTACATGTGAGTTATTACTTAAATGTCCCGCACAATAAGATGATTGTGGGGCTTGATGATTGATAGGGGTTTATGTATCTTTATTACACAGGAGGGAGATTACAGTAACTTTGGGAGCTAGGAGGCTGAAGTTATAGGGTCCTAGACCCAACTCTGTTACCCCTCCCCGCCTCCCTCTTCCTTTGCATATGTGTGATTTTGGGTGAGTCCCTTTACTCCTTTTGGTTTCAAGCTTGGTCGGGTAAAGGAGGCTTGAACCTATACAATCTCTGACGTCCTTTCCAGATCTGATTAGTATGCAAGTACAATTGTGAGATTCTTCATGTGTGGGGTTGTCACTTTGGTGTAAGAGATTTTGGGGTTTGTCTCAAAAGATAAAGGGATGTAATTGGTTGCCTTATTCATTAATTTTGTCCTGTTTTCTTCTAAATTGAAAGCAGATCTTAGGGGTTTCTATTGATTATATTTTGAACATAGTTTTCTGAATCAGAATAGCCAAGATTAAAAGTTTTGGGTGACCCTTATACAAAGTCTGAAGAGACACAAGATATTATTATTATTACTATTGACACATGAATCTGAAAAACCAAAGCTATATTTAAATTGGAGGGAAAAGTAAGATGCTAAAGCTGGAATAATGAAACATACAGACCTTTATGTAGAGTAGGGCTTAGTAAATATTGGTTAAATTGGGGTAAAAACAAGTTGGGTGTTCTAACCTCTGATTGCTTGAACATAGAATATAGAAAACAACATTACTGAATATAAAAACATTGATTGCTGTAGGACTGTATGAAGTAAATTAATGAAGTATGTGCAAGTAGACTAGTCATCTATCATGAAAATAATATTGTTGGATCAGTTACACACATTTGTTATATTAAGAAATTGCATGTTGATTTGTTCAATTATTATTTCTCAAAGAAAGTGAAACTGGTTCAATTAGTGTGATTACCTGCAGTCTGTAGTGAAATGAGCAACTGAAGAAAGGGAAGTTGAGAAAGGAGGAAGAAAACTGCTAGTGATTTGGGCACCACTTTGTAAGAGATTTGTCTGACTTTAGTTTCTTTAAGAACTTTTTGATTCCTACATTACCTACAATTTGTCCTATATCCATACACTTTCACCTTTCCCAGAGATCCAGTCTTTGTGACAGAGGTTAACCTTTAAAGATATTTGGATAGCTGTTTCAATATAATTGGTTTCCTTTGTAACCGTATCTATTTTATTTTATGCATTTATAAACTATGTTCTGAGAAGAGGCATCCAACACTTTTACCATAGGATCTGGAATAGCAGTGGGGAACCTTCGACCTCAAGGGCACATGTGAACCTCTGGGTCCTCAACCCTTTGACTAAATCCAGACTTCACAGAACAAATCCCCTTAATAAAAGGATTAGTTCTGTAAAACATTTGACTCAGTCAAAATGCTGCACCCAAAGACCTAGAAGGCCATATGTGACCTCGAGGCCTGGAACTTAGCAGACCCTTAATAAATACTTGTTGACTTGAGAAAGGGGTCCATAGGCTTTACCAGAACAGGACACAAAAAATGTTAGAAAAATACTCCTTGCTTATAATATAGAATAAGTAAAGAGAAAGGGGAAAAATTTAGCATAACTAATCAGCATATCAAGATCCAGCTCATAAGTGGAAAGTTACTCTGCATTCCTTTTTATTAGAATGAAAAGAAGCATCATGCTTCCTTCTCTCCTGCTGGAACACAATAGCCAAATGCTGCCCTGTTCCCATGTTTGGCTAATTATTCAAATGATAAACTGTTTTTTATAACTGCTCTCATCATTTATGGTGATAGTATAGAATTTAGCTACATGAAGGTCATCTTAAACCCCCCCCCCCCCAACATCTTGCCAATTAATCAGAGAACTAGCATTCTCTGGATAGAAGGGAGAATTGACTAATGTATTGCAATTAATATAGCATGGGATTTATTTCCATATTATATTTATATTTTAAGAATCATTTGAATAGGCTAATCTTTTATGACAAAAGTTAGCTATTTCAGGCTACTTAATTATTAATATTTATCATATCTTTTAGCCTGTACTGGACATAATGTTATGCACAGAAGTAGGTAAAGAAAGAAGTGTTAAAAGGGCAAAGGGTCTTTATTAAATTTGTCTGAGGATGGAGAAAAGTGCCAGAATTTTCTAGAAGAAGGAAAAAAATCTGATGACAATTAAAGACCACAATGAGTTCTAAACCATTCCTAGTGTCCATGTGATTACCAGAGAGATAGGGAAGGAAGAGGAAAGAAAGGTGGCATTTAATTTGTGATTTAAATTTTAAATAGGGATTAAATTTGAGTAAATTCTTGAGTGAAATTCATTTGAGTATAGCCGGTGGTTCAACATGCATGAGTGGAAGAGATATCACAGATTTTTTTTTTTTTTTTGGAGGGCAATTGGGGTTAAGTAACTTGCCCAAGGTCATATGGCTAGGTTTTGTGTTAAGTGTCTTGAGGTCAGATTTGAACTCAGGTCCTCCTGACTCCAGGTCTGGTGCTCTATTCACTGCGCCACCTAGCCGCCCCGATAATTGGAAATCTTTACTGGCTAGAGAATCATTATAAAAATATTCCCTAAAGAGAAGAGGTAGACCAGCCCAAAAAGAACATTTTTGACCTTTGAGATAGCTATCTTCTGACAAATGATTGAGGTTTGGGAGGGCTGTTCTTTGATTACAGAAGTTTTTACATTTATTGACATAAGGTTTTAAGAGCTTGAACAGTTAATTTCATTTTGTAATTGTGGTTTTTCAGTTTTTTCTGCACGTAACATAAAGTTAATGTATGATTAAAGGCCAAGCGTTTCTTTTTCATATTGAAATTTAGTCTCCAACACGGAAATCATTTTTTTCTTAATTAAATTGTGATAGTTTGTTTCTGACTCTCACATAAACTGATATCAGGACTGTGATGTAGTGGCTCCAAAGATGTAGTACAGAGGGCAGGAAATACTTGACATTTGTGAGCTCTGTCTTCCTTTGGGCTTCCTGTCAGTTAAACCACCATTGGAGTAACAGAAGCCCAGATGCACAAAGATGAGTTCCTTAAGGGATATGAGTCTCTCTCTATCACCTTATTAAAAGCTTTTACATTTTGCATTTATTGCCTGTTTTTGTAAAGTACCTTTAAATTGCCAAAGTAGTAAATAAATATTTTAAAATTTCATAACGCTAGATGCCATACACCTCCTGAGAAAGAATTGATAAATAAAAGTAGGCATAGCATGGTTTTACATATATTTATAAATGTGTCAGATGGTGGCCTTCCTTAGTGTGGGATTGGGAGGGGGAGAGGAAGACAAAAAACTGAAATTAAAAAAAAAATTTCACATGTTGTCTTAAATAAGGTTTTTTTTGTTTTTGTTTTTTGTTTTGTTTTTTCAAATGCTTTATTAGCTTCTGGTTTATATCATTCATTTAAATAAAAGTTTTTGAATTAATTAAAACCTTACCCTAATAAAATGGACTGAAGATATTTAAAACTCTTCACACCAGCTATTGAAACGCTAGGTATCATCTGGATGTGGTCCTCGATAATGAGAAGGCTAAGCTTAGCTGTTGGATCCATTGAGTTCTGACCTGCAGTAGGGTTCAAGCTCCACTGTGTTTGGCATTAATATGGTGAGCTCTTGGGAGGAGACGGGATGGGCGATGGGGGAGCCCAGGCTGCCTAAGGAGGGCAAATTGGCCCAAGATGGACCAAAGCTTCCCTGCTGATCAGCAGTGGAATTGGATCTATGTGTCCCACTTCCAGCATGGGTGACCATAGGAGATCTAGTCTCCTTCCCTCTGTCCTCCCTCCCCCAAATGCTAAATATCACATTCTGATTCAAGAAGGATGGTTTTGATATGTGGCTTAGGATGTAGATTCTGATATCTGTATATCTGTATATCTGTAAACACTGGAACCTATTTGGTTGCCACCTCATTTGTAGATATTGCTGACTTTTCTTTTTTCTGACATGTCATCTAGCTCTTCTAATAAATTAGTGTACAGTGAAGTATAGGGCATCATTAGTAAACTATGGGAATTAAAGTATATTTTGGAAATAAAACTTTTTGTTAAAACAAAGTTCGTATAACATACTAAGGTATTCTTTAGTGTTAAATTATGGAGCAGAACTCATTTTGTCCATTATAATTATCTGAACGTTTGAATTTTTTTGTTGACATAAGATAATAAAATATAAGGGGCTAACAAAATAATTATAACAATGTAAAGCTGCCACATAAACAAGACTTGCTTACTTTCACTCAGACAGGAGTATGTTTAATCAGGTATCTGTGAGAAACGACAGTGGTCAATTCCAACTCATACAGAATGTCTGAAGCTAAAAAAAAAAAAAGGAAAAAAGAAAACGTTCTTGACAAAATCCTAGTATAATCAAGTCAAAGGACACTTTGCTGATAGAACATAGTTAAATTTTGTTAGAAACAAAATGTTAGCAATGTCTTTAATGTCTTTTAGGCACCTAAATGCAAAAAAAAAAAATAGTAACAATTATGTAAAACTGAAAAGTTCTCCAAAATCTCTGAAACTTTTTTTTCTCTGAAAGACTAGTCTTAACCCCAAAGCGCTGTGGCGCTCATTGATTGACCAACAGTAAGTCCCTGGCAAACCCTGGGTCTGGGTCAACCCCTCCTTGGTCATTATTTGGTCCTTGATTGGCTTAGAATGAATGTAAATACCAGTTTCTGTTTTGACCAGAAATCCTGAGGATCTCCCCCTCCCAGATAATTGTTTTTTTTTTTAATTCTTTGCTTCATTTCTTATTATCCCTTACAGAATGGGTGTTACCTCAGTCAAACTGAGATCTGTTAAAGACCTTAGTTTAAAAAGGCTAAGGTCTCCTACTCCATCCAGGGTCATCTCCTGTCTATATCTCCCAATCTATATCTGGCCACTGGACCTAGATGACTCTGGGGGAGAAAGTAAGGCTGGTGGTGACTTTGTATAGTTCTCCGTCACTTAAATCCAATTCACTTGCATGTCATGGCATCACCTCCTTGGTATAAGGGTCCTCTTCAAAGGACAGACAACATAAAGACGGGATAGGCCAGACTAATGTGTGCCACTGGTATCCTCTGTTATGTGAGGAGCAAGAGAGGCTTCAGCATGTTTGGTGGATTCCCCCCTTCTCTTTGCGGAGCATATGGGAAGACTCAGACAGAAGTTGTGGCCAATGAGCAAGTATGGGCACATGGGAGGAGTCCTCATTACTGAGCTTGTAGATCCGTTTGAGTATGGAAAGCAAGGGTTAAAGTTCAGGCCTGCTTTGACCTAGAAACTTGTCCGGCATCATATGTACCGATAGTCTTCTGATCACCAGATTAAAAAAAAATAAGCTATTTGTACTTATATGGTAAAGGAATTAAAGCTATTTTCCTTTTGCTTTTATTTTGGTGGGGGGAAGGCTAGGCAATTGTGGTTAAGTGACTTGCTCATGCAGCTAGTGTTAAGTGTTTGAGGTCAGATTTGAACTCAGGTCCTTCTGACTCCAGGGCTGTGCCATCTAGCCTCCCTAAAGCTATTTTCCAAAGTTAAAAGGGAAGTCATGGAGTTCAGTTTAATTCATGGGATGAATTCTTACCAGAGTGCTTGAATTTAAAAAAAAAATTACCCAAAACCTGAGCATGTCAATAAACAAAAAAGAAAAGGAAGAGAGGACTGCAAATTAAACTGAACTTTTTACAATACAATTTTTAAACGTCTATATTGAATTTAACAGTATAAATTCAAGACCTGATTTTTGTGTCACTTTTTTTCCTCTCTTTGGAATCAGTTTCACTGCCCATCTGGCCTCACCACCTTCCTATTCTTTAAAAAAAATCCTTCTTTTGGAACAAGTCTAGTTGCAAAAAATGTATTAATATAGTGGTTATGTCTGAGAATGTATATGCCTCACTATACTGCACCATTGATCTATCATCCCTCTGGCAAAAGGGTGGGAAACATACTTCATTATGAGTCTCTAGAGTAATTATTGGTCCTTGCGTTGATTGGAGTTCTTAGATCTTTCAGAGTTATTTTCCTTTACATTATTAAAGGAAATATTTATGGACCTACATGAGAAAACTCTTTACCAGTGTAGGTTGGGACTTTCTCTTCAACTTGATAGCCTTAGGGAGTTGGTTTGAGCACTGGAAGGGGTCCCTTGATTTTTAGCTACCATTTTGTAATCATTATATAAATTTTTCTCCTGGTTCTGCTTGCTTCACTCTGTACCTATTCATATAAGTTTTACAAGACTTCTGAATTCATACTTTCGTTGCTGTTATGTCATTTCTTATGACTTAATAGTATACCCCATTCCTATACGATAAATTCTTCAGACTTTTCCCCTGCAGTGAATGGGTATCTTCTGTTTGCTTTCTTTTGCTACAACTAAGAGTGCTGCCATAAATATTTTGTACATGACTCTTTTCCCTTTGTCTTTGACTGGTTTGGGCTATTTCCCTAATAGTGGTGTAATTGGACAGAAGGCTATACAGTTGAGTAATTTTGGGGGGTATAATTCCAAATTGCTTTCTAGAGCCACTTGACAGCTCTATCAAGAGTACGTTAGTGTGTCTGTCTTTCCATATTGCTCATTTTTGCTCAGAGTTGTTTTAATTTGCCTTCCTTTTATTAAAGACCTGGAAGTATTAAAAAGAAATGTTGATATGTTTTATTTATACACTTATCCAGTGTGTCTTTCCCTCTTCCCCCTTCAGAGAGCAATCTGTTATAACAAAGAATTAAAAAGGGGGCAAAAAAGTTCAGCATAAATACCAACATATTAAAAAAAGTCTGATTCTGAATGTGTGGTGTTCCACATCGATAGGGTCACTTTTGCTGCAAAAAAGAGGAAGGTCCTCTCATATCTCTTCTTTGCAACTGTTCTTGGTTGTTATTACAACACAGCATTCACTTTTGATTGTTTTGTCTTTCTGTTTGCATAGTTATAGTCATAGTATATACATTATTTAATTGACTCTGCTTCCTTGATTTTTAAATATGGTTGTTGATAGCTTTTTTGAAACCTGACTCCTTATTTGTGTCCTTTGACCATTTATTAGAGAATGGTTCTTGCTCTTGCATATCTGAATCAATTACTTACATGTCTTGAATATCCAACTTTTATCAGAAAAATTTGTTGCAAAATTTTTCCTCTCTAGTTGGTTTTCTCTTTTAATTCTGACTGTATTGATCTTCCTTTGTGCAAAAGTTTCACAATTTTTATGTACTCAAGATTCTCCATTTTCTCTGGCCTCCCAGGTCTCTTCCAGCTCTAAAGTATGAGGAAGGAAGGAAAGAAGCACTAATTAGCACCTATGATGTGCCAGGCAGTACGCTAAGGGCCTTGCAACAACCCTGGGAGGTAGGTGCTGTTATTATCATCCCTATTTTTCATTTGGGGAAATGGAGGCAGACAGAGGTTTACTTTGGTTGTAAAAGATACCTTTTTTCCCTTCTCTAATTTGTTTGTGGTATGGTCCTTTAATATTTACATCCTGTTTCCATCTGGCATTTTTTTGTGGTATGTTGACTAGGGGTCTTCATCAAGAGAGCCCAGTGTTTCATAAAATTCTTTTTTGTCAGTTGTTCTCTGGTTAGACTGCTCTTTATATGCTGCTCAGGGCATAATCGGTAAGATTTCAGAGTGTTATATGCTTCTGTGACTTTTTTTCTTTCGAATAACTTGGTTGCTTTTCTAGAAGGGCATGTGGGATCCTGTATGAATGTTCTGTATTTCAGAATCAGAAATTGCACTTTGTATGTTACATATAGGACATCTCATGAAAAACTTGACCAGTGCCGCTTGGGTCAAGGAAATCTTACCTTAATGTCTGTCAGAGTGTCTGTACAAATCTCTAACTCACTTGTGTTGTCCTCTATGATAGAGGATTCTCATAACACTACCTTTTAATGAGGAAATTGGAATGGTAAATCATTTTATGGAGCAAAAGTTGATAATTTATAGCAAATACATTTCAACGTGACTTTAAAAGAATAAATTTAATGTTCACAAATGGAAAATGTTCTTCTACCTTCTGATTATCCTAGACTTTTAATATAGGATACTCTTTGAAACGTCATCTCTTCATTTGAGTCACATTTATTTATTTCTTTATTTTTAAAGCAATTGGAGTTAAGTAACTTGCTCAAGGTTACACAGCCAGTTATTTCTGGGTGTGATGCTGAGTATCTGAACCCAGATTCAATCCCCCAGGTCATCCCGACACCGGGGCCAATGCTCTTACTCGCTGTGCTACATGGCCGCCCCCATTTGAGTTACATTTAAATTCAGTTCTAAAACTGTTCTTAGGTACCTGCTTATGAGTTCATGTCAGGCGTCATGGAGATGCAGAAGAATTGTGATATTCTGACTCCTCTTCTTACAAAGTAATTTAGGGTTTCAGTGGAAACACTGGAGAGAACATGGTGTAATAGTTAAAAGAACACTGAGCCTTAAAGAACCTTGTTCATTTTGCCTCCAGGTTGGACTAGATGATCATTAAATCTTCAAACATTCCAGGATCTTATAATCAAAAAACAACACGAGGGCATACCATTAGTTTTAAATACTTGATATAGATTTTATAGGAGGACAAAAAAGCCTAAAGATCAGGATAGGTAATTGTAGGAATTAATTTCCTTTTTTTCTTTTTCTCTTCCCTCCCACCCCCCACTTAACAGTATTTTATTTTTTCCAGTTGCATGTAAAGATAGTTTTCTACATTCGTTTTCATAAGATTTTGAGTTCCTTTTTACTTTCTTCTCCTCCCCTCTTCCCAAGATGGCAAACAATCTGATATATAGGCTACACATGTACAATCATATTAAACATGTTTCCACATTAGTCATGTTGTGAAAGAAGAATCAGAACAAAAGGGAAAAACCATGAGAAAGAAAACAAAAATTAAAAAAGAGAAAATAGTATGTTGCGATCTGCATTCAGACTCCATAATTCTTTCTCTGCATGCGGATAGAATTTTCCCTCCTGAGTATTTTGGAGTTGTCTTAGGCTGATCATTGCATAGTGCTACTATTTTCATTTCCTTTTTAGGAATGAAATTGTATTGTGTCATTAAGGTTAGAATGTTTTCCTTCTCATGGATAAAAAGTGTTTCTCAACCTTATGCCCAAAGAATGACTCTCTTCCTGTGTTCCCTGGGGTGGGAGTGTGTTATATAAGGAGTCCCTAGTATAGGAATAGATTACGTTCCATGTTTTAAATTTAATTTTTTGTTACCCAGAACATATTTCCCCATAGAAACAATACAAAAGGTGATTATAATCTGCTAAAGTGTTTTGAACCCAACATACATTTCTCTATGCAGATGATTCTCAGATGTAATCTCCAGTCTAGAGACAGCTCCACTATCTCTAATTGGCTATCAGTCATTTCAGACTTGATGTCTATGTTTCATCGGCCTGTTAGAAATGTGTCCCAAACTGAATTCCCTCTCTTTTCCCTCGGACCCTCCACCCTTTCCTGAGTTCCCCATTACTGTCAAGTATTCATGAATCTTCAGTCACCCTTACCTCCTCATCCTCCCTGTGTCCAGTCAGTTGGCACGCTGTTCCTGCCTTCCTAACATTTCTCCTACACACACCTCTTCTTTCCTTGGATGATGCCATCCTTTGGCTCAGGTTCTCATAGCCTCACACGGGGACTGTTTGCAGTGCCCTTCTGGCTCCATGTCTCATCCTCCACTCAGATGTCAGAGTGATCTTCCTAAAGCTCAGGTCTGACCACCCCATTCTTCAGTAAATACTGGATCAAATGTAAAATCTGTTTGCTTGTTAAAGCCCTTTATAATCTGTCCCTTCCTACCCTTCCGGTCTTCTGACATCTTACTGCCCCTGTGTGCTTTGGGATCCATTGACACTGGCTGCCTCCTTGTTTACCTCCCTCATCTCCTCTGGCCTTCCTTCCGGTGTCATCTAAAGTCCAACCTTTGCAAGGAACTTTTCTCTATTCTCCTTAACCTTAATGTTTTCCCTTTGAGATTGTTTCCAATTTATCTTTATACATTTTATTTGTATGTAGTTACTTATGGTCTCCGTTAATAGATTGTGAGCTCCTCAGAGTGGAGACAACTTTTCACCATTTTTGTATCCCCAGTGCTTAGCTTAGTGCCTGGCACATAGGAAGTGCTTAATAAAAGCTTGCTGACTCAATGGACTACTGGAGGGAAGAGCTAGTACAAGAAGAGTTACTTTTCTCTTTTTCTTGGGGATTAACCCTAGGCAGAATTTCAGTGGATGAAAATTTCTTTTTTGGGAGGGGGTGCAATGTGGCTGGAGAGGACACATCCTTTTCCTTTCCTTTGTGTAGGCCTCTACAGATTAACCTCATGATGTAGTAAATTCTCCATCACTCCTTATGTTGGGTCCTGCCCTTGACTTTGTTGAGCTGTTATTGTTTTATTCAGCCTTTGAACACTTATGTGCTCTAAAATCTCCATATTTGTTCAGAACTCAGCTACATTCCCAACATTTCACAAAACCATCTGTGTGGCCCAGAGGATCAGGTCACATTGTCTTTTCCCAGACTCATTGTCCTGGGTGTGGGTTGTAAGAAATATGAGAGTTTGGCTTTAATGGCAGGGGTAGGAGCAGTGACAATCATTTATATCCAGGTGTCCTTGGTATATGTCAGGGACAGTGATGTTGGCAAGATAATCTCTATATGTTTACATGTAACACTTGAAAACATCTCTTATGACCTTTTTTTAAACTTTTAAACTTGTGTGCAAAGTTAACTTTATTGGTACTGTTGAGGGGATTTAAAAAAAAATAATTTATTTTTAGTTTTCAACATTCACTTCCATTAGATTGAGTGTTCCCTCTCCTTTCCCCTCCCCAAGATGGCGTGCAATCTGATATAGGCTCTATATATACATTCATAGTAAACATTTTCACATTAGTCATGATGTAATGAAGAATTAAAACTGATGGAGGAACCATGAGAAAGAAGAAATAAAGCAAAACAACAAAAGAAAAGGAGAGCAAATAGTATGTTTGCATCTGTATTCAGACTCCAGAGTTCTTCCTCTGGATGTGGATAGCATTTTCCATCATGAGTCTTTTGGAGTTATCGTAGATCCTGTAATAGTAACGGAATTTAAAGATCCTCCTGTATTGGCTTGGTTTTCGGGGTACAACCTAGAGCTTGTGAATCCCACTTGTGGGATGGACTTGTTGAGTGAAAAGAGAGTGCTGAACTGGGAGGAGCTTGTGCCCTGGATTTAGAGGGGCACAAGCAGAGGAAGAGAGGCAGAAGAACTTTTGGAAGCAGCATCATAGAGGCAGAAGGAGAGAGGATTGTTGAAGACCAGTTCGAGCTGCCCAGGACTTTTGAGAGCTGCCATGGACTGAGGAGACATGGCTGTGATGCCAGTACTTTGTCTGTCTGTTTTGATGCTGTTTTGCCAGATTCATCTGCTGGTGAAGGACAGTGCTGTTGTTGCAGAGGTTCTGGAACCTTGCTGTTGGTTCAGAAGACTTGAAGAAGGATTTTCTTGTTGTATGTTTACAGAAGTTTTTGCTGAAGTTTTCAGGGGACCTAAGACTGTTGTGCAGGCAGAGAATGAATTAATGAGCACACTGTCAGTGTATCTTGTGGCCTTCTTAAGCTTTGTCTCCCCAGGAACTGAGATTGCTGAGAACTTGCCTCAGGTCAAGATGAAGAAAAGATCTGTCTTTGGGTATCAGATGCTGTGGTGATATCTTTTTTTTTTTTTTTAAAAAGCAGTTGGGGTTACATAACTTGCTCAAGGTTACATGGCCAGTTATTTTTGTGTGGGTGTTGAGTATTTGAGGCCGGAACTGATCCCAGGTCTCCTGACTCTGGGGCCGCACTCTTACTCACTGTACCACCCGGCTGCCCCTCTGTGGTGATATCTTACCCTTGTAACTCTGGGGTAGATGGCCTTTGTACTCTGTACTGCTCCTTTAGAGAAGGTGCTTGTTAACTGATGATAATTGTAATTCAGTTGTGATCCAGGGGTGGGAAACTTTTTGTGCTCTGTGACCGACCAAATGAATGTACTTTGTTTATGATTGAAAACTAATCTCCATTTGAGAAGAGGGGCTTTGTGATTGACTAAATGAATGTACTGTCCAGGGGTGGAGTACTAGTTGGAAATTATTGAATTACACTTGGTGAATACTGTATTTTTGTTGTTTTTGTGCCTTTTTTTTTTTTTTTGGAGGGCAATTGGTGTTAAGTGACTTGCCCAAGGTCACATGGCTATTTTTTTTTTGTGGGTCTGTTACGTGTCTGAGGCCGGATCTGAACCCAGGTCCTCCTGATGCCAGGGCTGGTGCTCTTTTCACTGTGCCACCTAGCTGCCCCTGTGAATGCTGTATTTTGATTTTCTCTGTTCTTCACTTGTCACTGAATAAAATGGAGGGCTGCTATGCTGGTATTTTGAACCTTGGAAGTTGCCTTTGCTTGGCATTACAGATCCTTGCATTGCTGAGAAGAACTAAGTCTGTCAAAGTCAGTCAGCACCAGTTCATATAAACCTTTCCAAGTTTTTTCTGAAATCCACCTACTCATCATTTTTTATAGCACAATAGGATTCCATTGTGTTCATGTACCACAGCTTGTTTAGTCATTCCCCAACTGATGGACATTGGGGGAATATTTCTTATGAATCAACCAGGTAGTTGTAAAACTCTTTGCAGAAAATAAAATAAGCAGAGCTAGGAAAACAATATACACAGTGGTTACAATAATGTAAGTGGAAAGGATGGTGACCACAAAGCAATTGAAATGAATATTGTAAAATTAGAACAAAACTGTGAGGAAAACTTTTCCAGGGGTGGAAATTCTATGGATGTGGAGCATTGCATATATTGCTTTGTGTGTGTGTGTGTGTGTATGTGTATTGTTTTTTTCCTTCTCTTTTTTTCTATTTAAAATTTGCAGTATGGGATGGCTCAATGGGGGAAGAGGAGGGGAAAATATATAGGATGTAAAATCAAATGATGTATCACAATTTTTTTTAAAAAAAATGATAAAAGAAAAGAAATCTAATTGCAAACATGTTTGTTTTATTGGCTGTATAAATTACTTGGAGGTAATTTAATTAATACCATCAAATTATTAAAACCAGATTGACTTTATACTTTTCAGAGATAATGAAAGTAAACCCACAAAGTAGAACTCTATTCTTAGTAAAGGAATGCTCTGAGGACAAATAGAATTTTCACTGACATGGCTCTCTCTGGATTGAATGTTCTGCTCTACATATGAATATAAATACGTCTTGATCAGCAAATGTGATGAGGTGGTGAGCTTTGACTTTGCCACAGAAATCTTATTGAACTCCCTGTAGCAATTCAATCACTGTCACAGTTTCAAGATATTTAACATCAATTGGCAAGATAAGATCACCCATGGAAGTATCCTGGCATAGAGCCAGTCTACCAGCTTCAAAGCTTCCCTACTGTCAAAACTCTTACTATTTGACATAAACAAAGCACCTTGTGTATGTTGAGTGACAGCTGAAGAAACATCATGTAGCAGTGATTCCAAATTTTTTGAAAGCCTTTCGTTGGAGTTTTTTTCTTTTCTTTTTCTTTATTCTCCATCTTTCCATCCTACTCCCCACCCCAAAATAGTGATCCTACTGAATAGCCCTTCCCCCAATCTGCTCTCTCTTGTATCCTCCCCCATTTCCCCTCTGACTTTCTAGTAGAGCAAGATGGATTTCTATACCCCAGTGCTTGTATATCTTATTTTCCAGTTGCATGTAAAAAAAACTAATTTTTTTTAAATATTTGTTTTTAAGTCTTTGATTTCCAGATTTTCCCTTCTTCCCTCATCACCTACCCCTACTGTTCTTTCCCTTCTTCTCTCATCACCCATTCCTACTGGAAAGATAAGTGATTCAATATAGATTGTATATGTATAGTTATGGAAAACGTTTCTTCTATAGTAGATATATTGTGAAAGACTAAATATATTTCCCTCCATCCTGCTCTGCCCTCCACTTACTCTGTTTTCTTTGACCCTGTCCCTTTTCTGTTGTGTTTTTTTTTTTGAGGACAGTTGGAGTTAAGTGACTTGCCCAAAGTCACACCGCTAGCATGTCAAGTGTCTGAGGCTGAATTTGAACTCGGGTCCTTTAGACTGCAGGATCGGTGCTCTATTCACTGCACCACCTAGCCACACCCCAAGTTAGTCTATTTTTTAAGGTGTTACTTTCTTCAGTACTTTTTTGGGTCTCCTTTAGCAGGCTATTGACTGGCTTTTCATGATTTTCTTGCACCATTCTCATTTCTCTTCCCAATTTTTCCTTTACTTCTTTTACTTGATTTTCAAAATCCTTCTTGAGCTCCTCCATGGCCTGTAACCAACTCATATTTTCTTGGAAGCTTTTGATGTGGACGTTCTGACTTTGTTGTCTTCCTTCTATTCCATGCTTTGATTCTTTTTGTCCCCAAAAAAGGATTCTATGGGCTGATAGCTCTTCCTTTGCTTGCTCATCTTGCGAGCCAATTAATTGCCTTTTGAGCTTTTTTTGCCATGGTAGAACTCTGCTTCCAGAATGGAGAGAGCTATGTCCCCAAAAGCTGGGCTTTTTGCAGATGTTGTCAGAGGTCTGAGGAGGGCACCCTCTCTACAGACACCACACTGGCACTCTGGTGTTTTCTCACCCCAGGACCACCACCCAAGACAGTAACCCAGATCCAAGCAGGTTAAAGTAAGAGCAATTACCCTCTGAATGATCTCTTGGTCCCCTTATGATCTGCAGGCCAGGAGCTCTGGAGGCAGGGGCTGTACTGTACTCTTCTGTCCCCCTGTTCCTACAGAGTTCCCCACTGACCTTTTACTTTGTCTTGGGTGTTGAGAACTCTGGAAACCTGCACAGCTGCTGGCTATCCACTCTCCTGAAGTCTACTGCAGCTGGCCTGCTGATCAAGGTCGCCCTGGGGCTCCCTGCTGTGCTCCAGCTCCCAGCCCGCTATGATATCCTTCCCATTGGCCTGCCAGGCTACCTTCAGTGGGAGATTTTTTTCTTCTCCGTTGTGGGTTCTGTAGCTCTAAAATTTGTTTAGAGTCATATATAGGTGTTGGAGGTGGTTGTGGGGGGATCTTATGGAATTTCCTGCTTCTATTCAGCCATCTTGGCTCTGCCTCCTAGAATTTATTTTTTTATTTTCAGTTCCAAATTTTCTCTCTCCCAGTACCCTCTTCCCTGCCCGTTGAGAAGGGAAGAAATAAGATTTTAATCATACATATAAAGTCATATCATTAGAGTTTGTAATATTGTTGTGCTATTCCCAATTTCTAATTCTCTCGGTGTTTTTATTTTTTAAATTATGAAGTGCTCTGGGACAGTCTTTGAAAATTGACTTGGGAATCACTTCTCTAAGTAGCCTAATATTTTGAGAATACATGGGTAGTTCCTTCGCTGATTCAGATTGCAAACCTTTGTGTCACTTTAATAGTCTTAGTTTCTGTGGCTGAAAGATTTATTTATGTATTTATTTATTTTTGGGTTTTGGTTTTGTTTTGCTTTTTAGAGGGGGGAATGCAGGGCAATTGGGGTTAAGTGACTTGCCCAAGGTCACAGGGCTAATAATAAGTAAGTGTTAAGTGTCTGAGGCTGGATTTGAACTCAGGTCATCCTGACTCTAGGGCCTGTTCACTGCGCCACCTAGCCTCCCCAGCTGAAAGATTTATTGTCTGCAACTAACTTGGAGATGAGACTTTTTCTTTTCTTTCTTTTCTTTTTTTTTAAAAGCAATTGGGGTTAAGTAACTTGCTCAAGGTTATACGGCCAGTTATTTTTTTTTGTGTGTGTGGGTGCCAAGTATCTGAGGCCAGAACCTATCCTGGGTCTCCTGATGCCGGGGCAGGCACTCTTACTTGCTGTGGCACCTGGCCGCCCTACAGATGAGATTTTCTAAACTTAATTAGCTAGGCTGGTACTTGAGACAGGAGATACACCATCCACTACCAGGTCTGTCTGTTCATCATACTTCTGTAGGATTGCTTAGAATTTGTGCTTTCTTGTCTACAGTTACTTTATATAGTATTTCTCTTCCTATCTCTTGCTGTTGGGATTTATTAGTAATATATAGAAATGTTAATTTATTTTATAGGTTTATTTTATATCTTGCAACTTTGCTAAAGTTGTTAATTATTTCAAATAGTTTTTTAGTTGATTCTTTAGGATTCTCTAAGTATACCATTATAATTATCTCCAAAATGATGGCTTTGTTTCTTCATTGTCTATTAGAATTCCTTCAGTTTCTTTTTCTTCTCTAATTGCTAAAGCTAGCATTTCTAGTACAATATTGAATAACAGTGGTGATAACAGGCATCCTTGTTGGTGTCGCCCTTGATCATACTGGAAATGCTTCTTGCTTATCCCTATTACACATAATTCTTACTGATTGTTTTAGATAGATCCTACTTACCATCTTAAAGAAAACTCCATTTATTCCTATGCTGTCTAGTGTTTTTAATAGGAATGGGTGCTATATTTTTCTGTATCCATCAAGATACTTATATGATTTCTGTTAATTTTGTTAATTGATATGGTGAATTAAGCTTATAGTTTTCCTAATATTGAACCAGCCCTGCCTTTTTGGTATAAATCCCATTTGGTCATAGTGTATTATTTACATGATAAGTTGCTGATAAATGATAAAGGCATCCTTTTCAGATCATGATGCAATAAAAATTACATGTAATAAACGACCATGGAAAAATAGATTATTCTAATCCTAAAGAATGAGTGGGTCAAACAGTAAATCACAGAAACAATCAATGATTTTATCCAAGTGAATGACAATAATGAGACAACATACCAGCCAAAGCAGTCCGTAGGGGAAATTTTATATCCCTAAATGTTTACACGAATAAAAAAGACAAAGAGGAAACCAATGAATTGGGTATGAAACTAAAACAGCTAGCAAATGAACAAATTAAAATCCGTAGTTAGTTAAATAGCAAATTAGAAATTTTGAATTATCAAAAGAAAAATTAATGAAATTGAAATTAAGAAAACTATTGAACTAATAAATAAAATTAAGAACTGGTTTTATGTGGGGGAAGAAAAACCACAACTCAACAAAATAGATAAACTTTTGGTTAATTTGATTAAAAAAACAAACAAACACAAAACCACCAAGTTAGTAGTATCAGAAATGAAAAGATTGAATTCACCACCAATGAAGAGGAAGAATAATTAAAACTATTTTTGCCAAACTATGTCAATAAATCTGACAATCTCAGTGAAATGGATGAATACTTACAAAATATAAATTGGCCAGGTTAACAGAAGAGGAAATAAAATACTTAACTCCATTTCAGAAAAAGAAATTGAACAAGCCATCAATGAACTCCCTACGGAAAAATCTCCAGAGCCAGATGGATTCACAAGTGAATTCTATCAAACGTTTAAAGAACAATTAATTTCAATTATATGGAAAAATAGACAAAGGATTCCTGTCAAGTTCTTTCTATGATACAAATATGGTGCTGATATCTAAACTAGGAAGAGCAAAAAACAGAGAAGAAAATAATAAATCATTTTCCCTAATGGATATAAATGAAAAATTTAAAATAAAATTTTAGTTCTCTTTAAAAAAAAAGAGAGAATTTGTCTGTCTTGACATAAATTTAAAAAATGCAGGGTAATCTTTATGCCTTGATAATGGGAAACAGGAATAGGACTTTAATAGGAAAGCACTGAATGAAGAAAAATTTAAGGGGGCAGGTGTGGCCTTGAAAGCTTAATCAAATATTTTATCTATTAAGTCAGGTAAATTGTCAGATGAAGAGGTTGGAAATAAGACTTGCAGCAAAAATGATTAAACGGTTGTTCGTAAGGTGATAAATCACATGTACAAAATATAAACAAGTGGCATGCTTTATGATTTGTAGTCATAAACAAACATAAACTTTAGAAAACAAAAGTAAATACCAAACCAAAACAAAACACCAATCCCTTAATGAAACAACCTTCCATGGTTTCATTTTTTCCTACAAATTTAATCTCATCTTGTTGACTCTCAAAGGAGTTCGTAATTGGTAATGTGGTAAAAAGAGCCCTGGATGTGAAATCAGACATACTACCTACCAGTGTTAACCATGGTCAGTTCACTTTGGGTTTTGTTTTTCTCATTCGTAAAATGAAAGGAATTGACTAGATGATTTCTAGAAGTCCCCTTGCAAATCTTAAATCCTGTGATCCTATGGACCCAACTCTATTTACCCAACTTTACTTCCTTTTCAAGTCAAGACTTCTGTTCTTACCAAGCTGGTCATCTTACTGTCCTATGAACATGCCATCATCATTTCCACCTTCATGCCTTTTGCCTGCATTGTTCTTCCTGCCAGGATTCTGCCCACTTCTTCCCCTTTTCATCTGTCTAATTCTTCCTTATCCTTCATGGCCTACTTCAAGATACACTATTTCTTATCAAGTATTCACTGACTACTCTCCCCTTTCTTTCAATTCCTATAGCATCTATGCAGATTAGATTTAATTATAAAGAACTATTTTGTATTGTTAATTGATTTATGTCTGCTAGATTTTTTCCCCCCAGACCAAATTGTTAGTTTCTTGAGAGGACTGACCATTTCTTTTTTTTTCCCTTTCAAATGTTTTTTTTTTTTTTTTTTTGTTTTTTTTTTTTTTTTTTTTTCCTTTTAATTTTTTTTTTTTTTTTTTTTTGGTATGTGTGTGTTAAGTGTCTGAGGTCAGATTCGAACACAGGTCCTCCTGACTCCAGGGCCAGCACTCTACTCACTGCACCACCTAGCCGCCCCCCAAATGTGGTTTTTTTTTTTTAAATAAAATTTATTTTTAGTTTTCAGCATTGACTTTTATAAGAATTTGAGTTCTGAATTTTCCCCCTTCCCAAGACAGCATGCAATTTGATATAGGCCGTACATGTACAATCATATTAAACATATTTCCCCATTGGTCATATTGTAAAAGAAGAATCAAAACAAAAGAGGAAAACCACGAGAAAGAAAAACAAAAAAGAGAATATAGTGTGCTTTGATCTGTATTCAGACTCCACAATTTTTTCTCTGGATGTGGATAGCATTTTCCATCATCAGTCTTTTGGAATTGACTTAGATCTTTGCATTGCTGAGAAGAGCTAAGTCTATCAAAGTCAGTCATTGCACAGTGTTGTTATGACTGTGTACAATGTTCTCCTGGTTTTGCTTACTTCACTCAGCATCAGTTCATGTAAGTCTTTCCAGGTTTTTCTGAAATCTGCCTGCTCCTCATTTCTTATAGAACAATAGTATTTCATTATATTCACATACCACACAAGTTGTTCAACCATTCCCCACTTGATGGACAGGATAATGAATTTTTAAGACCATCTAAAGTTATAGAGAGATTATTACTATCTGCATAGGTGGGAGGAAAATCTGCATTAATGAAATCATGGATTTTTGAAGTATTTATGTGTTGGTAAATGACTGTTTGAAAGTTCATTTTAAATTTTCCTTTAGGGAAAATCCTGTTTTTTGGGGGACATTCTCTTTGGTTGGTTCTAGACTCCAGATCAAGAGACCTAAACTAAACTGTAGGCCTGGTTCAACAGACATTAAGCACTTGATTTGTCACTAATTTGCCAAGTGACCTTAGATAAATTACATCCTTTCCCTCTCTGAGCCTCAGTTTTCTTTTCTGTAAAAATTATTGTATTAGATGATTGCCAAGGTTCTTTTACAGATTTGACATAATCAATAAGATTTCTATTGATACACATAAATGCCTAAACAAGTAACCCACTTAGAAGCACACTTGTACTTAAAATGCTTTGACTGCCCAAACAGGTTTGCTGTGGAGGGCATTTTAACATGTTTATGTGTTCTCTGAATAGTGTGCATTCTTGTCAGAGGTTTGTTTTGGATTCCTATGAGAGGAAAGTTTTTTCTAGATAGGTTCAGGGGCATCATGAGAAAAGCAACAGTGAATACAATTTTGATTATTAATACCTTTATTTTTTATCCTGAAGAAAAAAGGCCATGTTGCTTTTATTTAAAAAAAATTTCCTTTGTATATGAGAAACTTTTATTCCTTATGTTTTAACATTAGTCACATCCAGATATACATGCCTTCTGTGTGCTCCATTATAAAGAAGAAAAATTATTAAAAGACCAACTGAAATAGTGTTCACCTGTGGAGATGTTAACATGACATACTCTTCTTGCAACTTACTGAGGAAAGGAGGGAAATAATTTTCTCATCTGTTGTTCACTCTTGGTCATTACAATGACTCAGCACTTTACTTAATTTTAATGTTTTAGCTTTACATTCTTATTGTAATTGTGTATAATTTTTCTCCTAGTTCTCCTTGTGAGGCAGCATGGCATAGTAAATAGAGAACTAACCTTGAGATCCAGGAAAACTTGGCTTCAGGTTCTACTTCTGACAGCCCTGGTAGTTTAGGGCAAGTCACTTTAAAACAGTCTAGGATTAACTTGCAGAGAAAGTAGAGTTGTATTGGTTGAGGGGGAGTTATGTCAACTGAGAGTTTCCTGTAAAAATGAAATCACTAACCCAATTCCCATCCCTACCCACTAATTCTGCTTATTTCATTGTGCATCCGTTCATTCAAGTCTGAGCTCTGCTTCCTTGGGAAAGCCCTTAATGTCTCTAGGTCTCAGTTTCCTCTCTTGTAAAATGAATGGGTTGGAATGTGTGTCCTCTGAGATTCTTCCAGCCCTAAATCTTTGTAGCATGTTTTCTTGTTCTCTTAATTTCTCATCTTTGTCATTTCTAATTTTCTATTTAGTTTAACTACCATAGTTTGTTCAGTCATTCCTATATCAAGGGGGCATTCGCTCTTTCCTTTTTTTTTTTTTTTTTACACCATAAAAATACTGTTGTGAATGTTTTAGGATACGTGTGGCCCTGAATGTATGTGGCTGAAAGTATGTGCCCTGTATGGTGGGAGCCTTGGAGCAAAAGTTATAACTAGTGACTTTTCTTATGTAATTCCAAATTGTTTTCCAGAATGATTGGGCCAATTTACAACTCTACCATAGTGCTTAAAGTTTATCTTCTGAAACCCTTCTAATTTCAACTGTTTTCATCTTTTCTGGTCAAATTTTAGAGTTGTCTTAGTTTACATATCTCCTGATGGATTATAAATGGACCAGTCTTTCCTATTTTCACTAAATAGTTTATAATAAAAAAAATGCTCATTTCCATTGACCACTTATCTATTGTGGAATAAACTTTATTTCTTAATGACTGTGTAAGCATAACTGTTCTTGCCTATTGTGGACTTTTGCTTGTAGTTTCTTTTTAAAATCTCACATTTTAAGAAGTCTTTTAAAGGGTTAATTCTGGGGCCAACAGGTATAGACAGATCTAGGTATGTGATATGTTTCGATGTTTTGCAAGGTGCTACAAATGCTGGTACTGTGTAATCGGATACGAGGTAGGCCAGGCAGTCAGATGAAGGAGAGTGAGAGCAATGCAAAAGAACTGGAATTTCAGGTCCAGACCGTGAGTCATTGCAATTTGCCCCAAGAGTTCTGGGGTTGTTCAGCTTGGCATCAGGGAAAGGAGAAAATGTTGAAGGGGAGCCGTCTTATTCTCTTGGATCTCACAGATATTTAAAAAATAAAGGTGGTCAGAGCAAAGGTAAGATTGTTACAGTCTCAAAGGCCCCCTGGAGGCTTGGAGATTTTTGTGGTCTTTCTTCACTGTGCATTGTCTGCCAAGCTGGTGAGGGGTAGGTGACAGAAAGACAGAACCTCAATATTTTAAAAAAAATTGTTTTTCTTTTTATATAACCAATTAAATCCTACATTTTCAAAAAGCTCAGGCTGTTTTGCCTTCTTGATGAGTGAGAGGGGAAAGTTTAAGTCCTGATTTAAAAGAACCTACAAGCAGTATCAAGTGATAAGTTACCTGGAAGGATGGAAGGCACCTCCCCTGCCCCCTCCCTGTTCTTTGAATTGAATGTGAGAATGTATCAAAGGCAGGGTGGAGAAAAGGAGGCACAGTTCATAGTCCTTGGGTTTGAGAGATCTTCGATCCACTTAAACCAGAAAAGTCCTGGTGCAGATAATACAGCAGAGGGTTTCTCTTCTGGTTGGTCTTCGGAATGGTTTCACTGAAGCTAGCCAGCTAAGGCTCATACATGAAAGGGTGCTTTCTCTTTTCCCCTCTCTCTGAGAATGGCAGGATTAGGGTTGCTTTTTTTGGTCATGTTACTTATCACAAGGGCAATGAGCTTTTCTGTGACCTCATTTTGATAAGTTCTTTTAGGTTGTCCTTATTAAATTGAGTATTTTAGCCCCTACTTTCAGCAGCAGTATGCATGTTAATAACAATAATGTAGCTGAAGAGTTGGAAATCTAAGCTTTTATTTAAAGTTTTAAAAATATTTTAATGATTTGCATATGAAGCTATACACTACGATTTTACATAAATGCTTTCTCAAGCGCCTCTTTTGTGTTAATATGGTAGAGATTAGGAAAAAGCATTACTAACAGTGAAGAAAATAATAGTCTGGAAGTCTGTAACTTTATAATTAATTGTCTTGTGACCTTGGGAGTAATTAGCTTCATCCTTCTTGTTAGTGTGTCTCTGCAAAAATATGGTTGAAAATGGCTTGTTGTGCTTTTTCCTCATGAGAATGTTGTCAGGATTAACATAGCAAACAACGTAGAAAAAAGCATTCTGAACTCAGTAGAGTCGAAGGAGCACTATAATTTGTGGGATTGTTCTGCTTTCGTTTTTGGTCAGGATATTCGTTTGAGGGAATTCTTTGGTTTTGCTTCTGACTTCCTTTTTTTTATCATTTGTGTTTTCTAAATATATTACTTTAAAAGTTGGTAGGAATATTTATTAAAATAGATTTATTGATTAGAAAGAAACTGTGATCTAGGAGTCTCTCTCTTACTGGTTGGATGATTTGATAGAATGATAGAATGTCAGTGACCTCTGAGAGTTTTCTCATTTGTTAAAGGTGTTAGAATAATTAATTAATCCTGAAAGTTCTGTTAATTCTCTTAAGTTTCAATGTGGGCAAGCCCTTGGAGTACTTAGGAGCTAACTCAAATAATCACTTTGCTTCACCTGGAATGTTCCAAGGTTTGCTTTAATTGATTGGATTTAGTGTTGAAAGATCAAACAGGAGAGGGTTTTTTTTTTTTTTATCAAGAAACTACTGTAGTATTTTGAGCAACACTCATAGAGTGGAACAGTGCTTTGACCAAGTAATCTCATTTTTATAGCCCATTCTAATGAAAAATGTTATGAACATACCTTAGAACTTTCTAAATTGGAAACTTTAGTTTTTTCATGTGTAGTTTAGGAAATTGGGTAATCTCTGTATGTCAGTGCATGTGGAGATTGACTGTTTTTGAAAAAATTAACTGGTAATTTGAAAGTATCGACATGGCATATTGCATGAACCTCCTAATCATTATCAGCTCTTCCTAATCCACACCAGTGAAAAGAATCTTCGCAGTTTAACATTATGAACCACAGATGATTTGTTTCTCTCTATGGGGATTGGGGCTTCATTTTCCTTGGAGGGCTCCATGGCAGTTCACTTTTGGATTATTGACATTTTGGAGCAGCCTTTTGAAAATTATTGGGATTCAAATGCCTTTCTTTTCTGACTGCAGAGTGATACTTAATTCATAAACAATTGACTGTAAGTAAATAGAGATTGATGTTTTAAAAATGTTTTATTGATGCTTTATAGAAATATCATTTCACAATGCTTGCCTTCCAATAGAAGCCTCCTGTTGCAAAGAAGTACATTTAAATAAAACAAGACTGGCAAATAACTGCTTTCCCACCGATGGTCTTTACCACTTTTGTCCTGGGGGGGGAAAAATATGCCTCTTCATCAGTCTCCTGGAGTTAAGATTCATCATTTTATGGTTTTTTAGTTTTGATATCTTGAAGAGTTGTTTTCCTCTATATTACTGTTTTTATTTTCTAAATTGGCTTATGTTTCTTGAACCAATCATTTTAGATCTGAAAGAGACTTCAGATATCATTTAAGTCAGCCCCCTTATTTTATTGCCTATTTTTGTATATTGTTGTTGTTTACTCTGTACCTTTTTTGGTTATGGATTCTCCCCCAAAACTACTGTAGATATAAAAGGTTCTTTTCTTTTGCTTTCCTACTTTCATTTGTTTCAACAAACATGTAGCCTATTTTATGTTCTTATCTATTCAGAGCTTATTTCAACGTATTATATAAAATTTTGGTCTAAATGTAATTTCTGCCATTCCAAGTCCCAGATTTCCTAGGAAAATTTTCCCCCTTTACCAGCTCAAACTTGGTTTTCTTTGCTTCATCATCATTCAAATCCTACCTATGTGTGGGTATGCCCCAGGGGCCCCAACCTGGACCCTCTTTTCTCTTCCTATACTTTGAGATCTCAAGTCCCTTGGGTTCAGTTATCTTAGAATCTTAAATTTAGAGCTGGAAGGGGGGGGGCGGAATTAGGTAATTTAGTCCAACCCACTCATTTTACAAATGAAGAAATTGAGACCTATAGAGCTTAAGTAATTTCCCCAAGGTCACACAGGTGGTAAATTGACAGTCTAGAATTCCAAGGTAGTGCTCATGCCGTGCAGCTTGAGCTCCTCCAGCCCGGTGTAATCAGCCGCCTGGTGTATATCTGCACTTGAATGTCCCATATGCACCTCCAGCTTAGCATATCTTAATCAAAATTCATTATCTCCCCCCCCCCCCTACCACCCCGTTCATGAGTGTTGAGAATATTGCCTCATTGCTCTCATTCATTCCACCACATCCAGTCATGTTGCTTCTCTCTACAACTTTCTCTTACATCCTTTTTTTCCTCCTCTTTCATGGCCTTGACTTTGACTCAGACTTTCCTCAGGTCTTCCCTGCACTACCAAAATAGACCCCTAGTGGTGTCCTTGCCTTGAGGCTCTTCTCATTGCTCCACATAGCTACACTAGCAGTTGATATTCTTAAAGCACAGGCATGACCGTGTTGCTCCCGGCTCAAGAAGCTCTGATGGGCTCTGGTGCTCTCTGCAGCCTCTGACTCCCCTTTCCTCACGAGCACTCTCTGGGCTCTCCTCTTGTCTCCCTGCTCGTTCTTGTTCTCTTTTGCTGTATTATCATCCATTTCCTGCCTCCCTACACATGGGTGTCTGTCAAGGCTTTCTCATAGGCCCTCTTCTTTATCTGTGCTCTTTCAGTGACCTCATCACCTTATATTGGTTTAAATATTATCTCTATTCAGAAGACTCCCAGATCTATATAACCAACATTAATTAGTCACTTCCTTGAGCTTTGGTCACAAATAACCAACTGCCCCCTTGATGTTTTGGGCTGAATGTCCTACAGATACCTCAGATTCAGCATGTCCAAAGCTGAAATGGCTATCTTTCTCTCAAATAAATACAACCCTCTTTTAAACTTCTGATTTCTTTTGAGAGTATCTTTCCAGTCAACCAGGTTCTCAACTTTGGCATAATCCTTATTTTCTTATACTCATCCAACTCCACATATCGTCAGGTGTCCGATCTTGTTCTGCCCTTCACAGCATTTCTCTTATTGGTCCTTTCAGTCACAGGACCACTAATGCTTTCATCACCTCTTGCTTGGACTTATACAGTACCTTCTTTTTAAAAAAAAAAAATTTTTTTAAAGCAATTGGGATTAAGTAACTTACTTAAGGTTACACGGCCAGTTATTTTGTGTAGGTGCAGAGTATCTGAGGCCGGAACCGATCCTGGGTGTCCCGACTCCGGGGCTGGCGCTCTTACTCATTGTGCCACCTGGCCACCCTACAGTACCTTCTTAATTGCACTTACTACTTTCTGATCATCTCTATGCCATGATGCTTTATAGCTCTAGGCTCCTTCTGCTACCTTCCCTGGGAAACTCTATTGAGCCTTTACCTTCTCTAGTAATAGGAATAGATTACGCTCCCAAATCACATATATACTTATTAGGTTAGATCCCCAGGGTTCAGCTGGCTTCCCCTTTTCTTCAGATTTCTAAGGGGTACTGCTAAAGGGTTATGGCATCTTTCTAATGACTGTCAGCATTAGACATTTGCAATTGTGGTTCTCCCACTGTGCCCATATCCAGGAGCCAATGATTACTCTCTCAGTGTTATTTGCCAATGTCAATATCTCTTCAATGTCATTTGACAATTTGATATCTCCCGTTATCATTGATAAGCAATTAAAATCAACTAAATTTTGCAAAGGGATATTTACTGAAAAGGTGTAGCAAGAGGTAAGGTACAAAAACATGGGCATATTCTTTTTTAGCATGGGCACACTCTTGCCTGTGCCATCTTGATTCCTGAGAAGAGTGAACTCAAAATGTGAGCCACAAAATATTTTCATTGCTTTGAACTTTTCTTTTGACCTCTCTCACTGGCTTACTTCCACAGGCACATTGCTGACTACAAGTAGTCTGTGTCTTCATCCTAGGTGATTCTGGTCCATGTCTTTCTAACATCCTTCATAGAGATTCACTCAGTATTTTGGAGACTTTTCTGTTGTTGTTTTTATTGTTTTATTAATAGAAGTGTAACTTAGAGCAGTTGTATGAATTGCTCCTCTTATATTGTATTTGTTTCCTCTGTGATACTGCTTATATCACAAGTTATTCTTTTTTTTTTAATTTTTAATTATTTTTTTTTTCAACATTCACTTCCATATGTTTTAAATTTTCTCTCCTTCCCTCCAAAAGATGACTTGAAATCTGATATGGGCTCTACACATACATTCCTGTTAAACACATTTTCACATTAGTCATGTTGCATAGAAGAATTATAATGAATGGGAAAAACCAAAATAAAACAAAAAAGAAAATAGGCTCCTTCATTTTACATTCTGACTTCATAGTTCTTTCTCTGCATTTGGATAGTATTTTCAATCAGGAGCCTTTTGGAATTATCTTAGATCATTGCATTGCTGAGAAGAGCTAAGTCTATCAATGTTGGTCATCACACACTGTGCCTGTTACTGTGTATAATGTTCTCCTGGTTCTGCTCCCTTTGCTCGGCATCAGTTCATATAGGTCTTTCCAGGTTTCTCTGAAGTTCGCCCATTCATCAAATTTTTTTTTTCTTTTCTTTTGGAGGGGGGGAGGGTAGGGCAATTGGGGTTAAGTGACTTGCCCAAGGTCACATGGCTATTTATTATTTGACTATCAAGTTCTTATCAGAGATATTTGATGCAAAATAGTTTCTTTGATTTAGAACTTTCCTTTTATCCTAGTTACACTATGTTCTTATGCAAAATCTTAAATTTCAGGTAATCAAGATTTTTTCATTTTTTTGCGGTTACTTCTGTCACTTGTTAAGGATTAATCCCTACCCACAACTATGAAACTACTTGATCTGCCCCTTCTAATTTTTTTCATGGTATGATCTTTAGTATTAAGCCACATAGATGTTTAGAGTTTATCATCACATATTTGAAATGTTGGTCTAACCTAATATGTTTTTCAGTAATTTTTCCAGTAATTCTTGTCAAACATTGAGTCCTAGGTAATTGATGTTTTGGGGTTTATCATACACTGCAATTTAAATTTCAGCATTATTCTTATTTAGTCTGTTTCGTTGATCCACTTTTTTTTTTTTAAACCAGTACAACGTGGTTTTGACATTTATTACCTTGTTATATTGTTGAGGTTGGAATGACTATTGTTCCTGTTGGTTAATCATTGCTGTGTTTTTTTTTAAATTATTATTATGTCCCTTGATATACTAGATTTCTTTTTATTCCAGTAGTTTTGTTATTATTTCATCTAGTTTTGTGAATTACTTCCTTGGAAGTTTGATTAGTATAGCATTCAATATGTGATTTTACTAATATGCTTATTAAAATATAAATCTGATTTCTGAGTCTGTCACGGCTTTGGCAGGAGGTGGGTAGTATAAGGAATGGTGGTGGGTTAGTGAATTGATCGGACTACTTAGAGCATTCAGATTTGTTTATTTTCCCAGTGTTGTTTCTACGGTATAAAATGTTCTACTAGGTCTGCTCACTGTATTCTGATTCAGTTCATACAAATCTTTCAAGATTTCCCTGACATATCTGCTTCATTATTTTAATAGCAAAATAGTATTCCTTTCCCTTCATATGTCATAATTTCTTCAGCTGTTCTCCAAACCATGACCATCCTCTTAGTTTTCAGTTCTTTGCCACTAAAATGCTGCTATAAATATTTTTGGACATATGGGTCCTTTTTATTTGATGTCTTTTCAATGTGGACTAGTAGTGGTATTGCTGGTTCAGAGAGCATGCACAATTTAGTGACTTTTTAGGTATGGCTTGAAATTCTTTTCCAGAACAGCAAAATCAATTCTTGGTTCAGTGAACAAAGTGTCATTGTACTTTATTTTCCCATAACAGGTCTACATTTGACATCCCCCCCCCCCTTTTTTTTAACTGTCAATCTGGTAGGTGTGAGGTAGAACCTCAAAGCAGATTTAATATACATTTCTCTAATTATTAGTAATCTGCAGCGTTTTTTCACATACCTACTACCAATAGTTTTCCTTTGACCATTTGTCAATTGGGAAATGGCTTGTATTCTTAAAGATTTGAATTATTTCCTTAGTAGAACTTGGAAATGAGATCCATACTAGTGAAACTTGTTGCAAAGATTCCTATCCCCCCCTCCCCTTTACCTTTTTGCTTCCTAATTTTAGCTGTATAAGTTTTTTTATGCAAATCTTTTAAATTTTATATATTCAAATTTGTTCATTTTATCTTCTTTGATCCCTCCTCTCCCTGCTTTAGTTATCAACTCTTCCCTTATCTATACATCAGAAAAGCAGTTTCATCTTTTTTTTTTTTAATAAATTAGATGTTAACTTTGATATCTTAAGTCATATATTTGGACCTTATCTTATACACACTTATACAGTGTGATATCTGTTATATTGCTTTTAAGCTGCTATGCATAATTTCAGCCAAACATCTTCTCAGAGTAATAAATTAACTTAGTGTTGTCATTTTTACTATATTGGCCCTGGCTACTCATGGCCTATAAGCATTTCGGTCTTGTAAATTTGCTTAAGTTTTTATTGTTTTAATTTTTAGTTGAGTTTCTAGGGTTCTTTAAGTATACTATTGTGTTACTTGCCAAAAGCAATAATTTTGTTTCTTCTTTGCTTCTTTGACTATGCTATTACCTTCACTTTCTTTTCTCATGTCAAGCAATCGCTAGCAATTTTAACCCTATATCAAATAAGGGTAGGGACAGTGAAATATATTAAACAACATCAGGGAAAATGGAGCATCCTTGTTTTTCTCCTCTATTTAATGGAGAAGTTTTTAATGTTTCTCCATTATATTTAATGCTAGCTTCAGGGAACAATTTTTTTAACTGAGATTTTAGTGTCCTATCATTTTTAGCAGCATAGACTGGTGAAATAATGGAGTTAAAAAGATGTGCTTTTGGAGTCTATGAAATCTGAGATTCCATTAGTGAAAAATAATTAAATGATTGTAGTACATAATAATAGAGCTCTCTACTATGTGAAAAGTCATAATTCAAAAAGTTTTCAAAAGGATTCACATTGATGGAGTTTACAAAGTTTATTATTTAACCTTTCAGTCTTCCTGCAGTTAACGTTCTTTACCTGTTTTTGATATTTGTGTCTCTTTCTTTGATTTTGTATATCTCTGTTGTTATTTGTGACATACTATTCTATTTTTGGGCAGCTACCGTGTTTCCCCGAAAATAAGCCCTCCCCTTACTGTGTAAGATTCCTCTAAAATAAGCCCTCCCCCGAAAATAAGCCCTATTGAGATTGCTACTGTAGTGAAGGTGATCCCGTGCGCTACACGCTACATTACGGTATCCTCTGTATGCACCGTCCCGTCCCCCCCGTGAAACGCACGCCGCGCTCCGAGCTGCATCCAATCAGAGCTGCAGCAGTGAGCGCGTTATCCTGTTGTTCTTTATTGAATTCATTATTGAATAAAGGTACATTTTTTTGTTCACATTACCTGTTTATTAAAATTGCTGTCAATGTTCATTAAAATAAGCCCTCCCCTGAAAATAGCCCTCTGGTGTTTTTCTGGCCAAAAAAAATAATAATAAGACAGTGTCTTATTATCGGGGAAACATGGTAGGTATTACAGTGGATAGAGTGCTGATCCTAGAGTAAGGAAGACTCATTTTCCTGAGTTCAAATCTGGCCTCAGACAATTAATAGCTTTGTCACTTAACCTTGTTTACCTTAGTTTCCTCATCTGTAAAATGAGTTTGAGAAGATAATATCAAACCACTCCAAGCATTCCACTATCTCTGCTGAAAATAAACAAACACCCTAATGGAGTCACAAAAGAGTCAGAGGAGACTAATGGCAACAAATTCTTCTACTTTAACCTTTTTTTTTTTTTGCTTTTTCAAGGGCAGTTGGGGTTAAGTGACTTGCCCAAGGTCACGCGACTAGTTTTTGTGTTAAGTGGCTGAGGCCAGATATGAACTCAGTTCCTCCTGACTCCAGGGCCAGTGCTCTATTCACTGCGCCACCTAGCCACCCCTATTTTAACTTTCTGAGAATGTTTAAAAAAGAATTGTCAAGGTTGTATTTTATTAGGACAGTTGTCTGTGTATAAGCTATTGATACTTGTGGTCACTGACAGCTTTAAATATTTAGTTCTCTGGAGGGAGTATGTTGGAGAAGGCCTGAGTCTTGGGTCATTCAGAAGGCTAATTCAGCCTGTCCATGATTTTGTGGCAGTTACAGCCATCTGCTCTCTGCCAGAATGAAGGCAAGTCTTGTGGTAGAGTTGAACTAGTAAAAAAAGGAAGTGTAACTCAGATTTAGTGTGGGGGTCAAGACTCGAGCACCTTCTAATGTGGACCTTTTGTGAGTGGTGTGTTTGCCCCACTCTTTGTGGGTTAAGGGCATAGCAGGGCCCTTTTGTTCAGCCAGCTGTGCCTGTGACACTTCATTACTGAAGTTTCAGATACATTTGCCTTACTTTTAACACAGAAGCAGGATTATTGCTTCCTCTAAGAATCGAGCCCCATCTCTTCTTGAGATTTCCAGCCCAGCAGCTGGAAGCATGGAGCTTCCTGGGGGTTGGGGGTGGGGGTGTGATCATAGCTGTTCCTTGTAACAGTTTCCTAGTATCTATCCTCCATATTTCTGGTTTCTAACTGGATTAAGATACTAGGCACATTCTTTAGGGTAACCTAGTAGTGACTTAAATATTTTTGTCTTATTTGGGAGATGTCCCTGCTCTAAGCCACCTTAAGGTTTAGGACCACAGCCCTGACCTAGGTGAAGTGCTGTGCCATGTGAAAGCCCCTGTCTCCTATATCTGTGACTTTATAAAGGTGTACAAAAAAGTTGGCTGTATATGGCTAATCAGAGAACTGTCTCACCTGCTCCCTTGAGTCTTATGAAGCATAATGGTTACTTATAAACTGTGAGTATTTATTGCTTTATACAATAAATGTTTTTTTTATTGTGTATTTTGTGCTTTGGCAATCATTTAAGAGTCATTGAATTGCATGCTCTGGGTAGGCACTGTACTAGTTATAGCCTGTGATATAAACACAAAAGTGAAACAGTCCTGGCTTCTGAAGAGTTTTACTGTCTTAATTTGGAGATGCAGCCTGTCCTTGTGTAGGTATATGTAGAACATATACAAGAGAGACTCTGGTTAATGTTGGTAGGGAGGCTTTAGGAGTTGGGGGTGGGTGATGGAGAAGGAAGACAGCCAGTGCAAAGTCGTGGAGGCAGGAGATCCTACAGGGAGCCACTGTAGTTTAAGTAAGATTTGCATGGCTGGACATGTCCTATGAGAGAAATCACTTTGGCAGCTGGATTGTAATGTGAGAGCTAGATTATCATATGAGAGACTTGAAGTAGAGACCATTTAGAAGACCGTTGGTTTTTTCACATTCATTTTTAAAAATTCTGAGTTCTAAATTCTTCCTCTTGCGCCCCCCCCCCCCCCAAATGAGAGGTAAGCAGTATGATAGCCATTATTCATATGAAGTCATGAAAACATTTTCAATTAGCCATGTTGTTGCTCCCCCTCTCCCGATCCCCCCCCCCCCGCAAAAAAAGGTCAAAAAATAAAATTAAGGAAAATAGGCTTCAATCTGTGCTCAGAGTTCATCAGTTCTCTCTTTGGAGGTGGATAGCATTTTTCATCATCCTTTGGAATTGTTTTTGGACCACTGTATCGATCACAGTAGCTGAGTCTTTCACTGTTGATCATTGTTACAGTATTGCTACTGCTGGGTACAATGTTCTGGATTCTGCTCACATTGCTTTGCATCAGTTCATATAAGTCTTCCCAGGTTTCTTTGAAACCACCCCCCTCATCATTTCTTAATAGTACAATAATATTCCATCACAATTATATACCATAGCTTTTTTAGCCATTTCCCAATTGATAGGCATCTCTTCAAGTTACAATTCTTTGCTACTACAAAAAGAGGTGCCATAAATATTTTGGTATATATAGGTTCTTTTTTTTTCCCCCCTTTTTGGAAGGCAGTTGGGGTTAAGTGATTTGCCCAAGGTCACACTGCTAGTTTTTTTTTTTTGTGTTAAGTGTCTGAGGCCGCATTTGAACTCAGGTCCTCCTGACTTCAGGGCCCGTGCTCTATTCACTGCACCACTTAGCGGCCCCTTCTTTTTTCTTTAATGTCTTTGGAATGCAGACTTAGTAGTTTTATTGATGGGTCAAAAGGTAGGAACAGCTTGTAAGCCCTTTGGGTATAGTTCCAGATTGTTATCCAGAGTGGTTGGACCAGTTTACAACTCCAACAGGGCATTAGTGTCCCCATTTTTCCACATTCCCCCCAGCATTTGTCATTTTCCTTTTCTGTTGTGTTAGCTAATCTCATAGGCTGGAGGAAGTACCTCAGTGTTGTTTTAATTTCCATTGGTGTAATTATTAATGACTTAGAGCTTTTTTTATATGACTGTTGTTTTGATTTCTTCCTCTAAAAGCTGCCTGTTCATATCCTTTGACTGTTTATCAATTGGGAAATGGCTTTTATTTGTATAAATTTGGCTCAGTTCCCATTTTATGCTTTTCTTGAGTCCCTGTTTGAATGTCAAATTTTCTATTCATCTATTATCTTTTAAATGTCCTTCCACCCCCCACCCCCCAATTATACTTTAGTTTTGCTGGGTAGATTATCTTATTTGTAATTCTAGCTCCTTTGCCTTCTGGAATATTAAAATCCAATTCCCCTATTTCTTTATTACAGTTGCTAAATCTTATGTAATCTTGGCTGCTGTTTTTCAGAACTTGTTCTAGGGGTTTGGAAGTTTTGGTGCTTCTGAGATAGTATCATCTGGGAAGAGGAATGGTCACTGCTCCCCTGGTCTGTCCTTTGGTCTTTCCCCAGGAAGGGTCCCTGCACACTTGCTACCATAAGCTTTCCTCTCTACCTTGGAACTGCAACCAGCAATGGAGTTACCAGACAGCTCCCAGTCTTGTGCCCAGTGCTAGCACCAGGGTCCTCACCATCTCTTTGTGACCAGTTGTCCCATCCCCTTGCCATCTCTCTGCTGAGAGTTCCCAAACCTGCCCTTGCCACCTTGTGGACTCTGGGCCAGCCTCCACTCCAGTGTCACTGACTTTTCCTTCCAACCTCCTAAGTTGTCTTGGGCTGGAAAAATGTCTCACCCTGACCTCTGGTTGGCTTTTTTGCCCCAGAATTTGATTTTCGGTGTTATTTTAAAGTTTGGAGGGGAATGTTGGGAGAGCCTCACTGGGTTGCTGCCTTTACTCAGGACATCTAGGCTACACCCACCCATGAGGCTATTATAATAGTCCAGGTGAAAACACCCAGGAGAGAGCAGAAGAAAGGTCAGTGGGAAACACAGGCAAGCAAGACAACTTTGAAATTTGATATGTACTTGGTATGCTGAATTTGATACATACTTGGAAGGAGAAGTACATTGTACTTGGTTCAGATTTGTGTCTCTCATGAAACCGTTTAATGTTTTGCATTGTATAGAGGAATGCTTATCTTATTTGGTATTTGTTAAGTACAAAATGAAATAAAAGTTTAAAAAATAGTCCAGTTGAAGTGACAAAGGCCTGACCTAGATGGTGGTCCTGTGAATGATGGGGAGAGGATGTGTTTGATAGATATTGTAGAAATAGGATCAACATTAGATTGGATAGATGTGTTCAAGAAGAATTAGGAGTTTAGGATGACTGAGGCCACAAACCTGTGTGACTGGAAGGATGGAGGTACCCTTACCAGAAATAGCAGTGTTTAGGAGAGGAGTGGGTTTTGGAGAATGATAATGAATTTTGTCTTGGACATGTTAGATTTGAGATGCCAGTGGTACCTCCAGTGCAAAATGTCCAATGAACTGTTGGACATTCAGGACTGGAAATTCATTGGGCTGGATATATAAACCTGAGAGGTAATAGCATGGAAATGATAGATACACATGAGCTGATGAAGGGACCAAGTTGAAGCAATGTTGAGAGGAGAACGGGGCCCAGGACAGAGGGTTTGGGTATATCCGTAATAAGGGGATGAGATGATGAGCCAGCAAAGAAGAGTCAAAGAAGAGCAAAAGGTCACCCAGATAGAATGAGAACCACGAGGGCACATCCGTGTGTGAAGTACTGCAGAGGACAAGAAGAATGAGAAGTGGGAAAAGGCCACAGATTGGGCTGTTAGGACATCCTAACTTGAGCTCCTGATTTCTGAGCTGCAGGTGACTAAGACTATATAGGGTTGGAACAGCCAGGCTGCCTGAGGAAGGATGAACGGGGTCCAGGTCAGCTCCTATGCCAGTTTGTATAGTGAGATATTTGGACCATGAGTGGCTACCAATAATCTTCTAGCCTGGTTAAGATAGAGACCCAGTCTCAAAAACATTTTTTTAAAGAGTGTTTTGTAATTTTTTTTTATGCAATCCTGAAGGGGTCTTGTTGACTCCCAGATAGTTAAGTGGAATTTCTCTATAAAATCTGTGTTAGTTATGTACAGAAACATTAGTCTTTTCTGTGAGTTTTTTAAAATTATGCTTTGCTTACCTTCTAAACTCGCCAAACTGCTAGCTATTCCTCCATTTTGTTGTGGCTCTTCTTGCGTCTACATTTCATGCAGGCTGTCTTCCTTGCCCTCAGGGAACTTATATTCTGTCCTGAAGACCACATACTTGTGAGCTTAGTGCCTGTCCCCTGTGCACATTGCTTTTCCACTACCTTCGGTTTAAGCCCTTTAGTATTAGGGACTGTTCTATCTTTCATCTTGATCTTTAGTGCGCACACATTTTATTTTAATTGTTTGTTTCAGTGTGTTTATTTTTGAATTGAATGTTTAAGTGTTTGTTGAATACATTTTTCTTTAAGTTGTAAAAACTTTATTTGTCTGCCATCTAATTTTAAAAGTAACTTGTTTAGTTTTTATGTTATGTATGTGTGTCATGTAAAATTCCATGTCACATTGTTCTCTTGGATCCCCTATAATTACATACATATTTTGAAAGAGTAGTTCCCCAGAGTTATGGGGTTCCCCCCTGCCCCGCCCCCTTTAACTTGCCAAGAATTTTATAAGAACTTTTAAGGATGTTAGAAATATCAGAAGTCTTCTGTATTATAACCCACTGTAGGAAATAGTATTATTTGAGTGAATTCTTTCCCATCTCTTATTTTGTTTCTAATTGCCAGTTGGGGAATTCTATGTCTATGCTGATGATCTCTCATGTCCAGAAAATAGATGAAATGAGTGCTACTTATGTTAGAAACAGGGTATATGGTCTTGGCACAACCTAGATAGTTTTTTTTTTTTTTTAGTTTTTAGGGTGACTGATTCATCACATCAACTTGTGTTTCTAAGTCTCTGTCCTCTTTAAAAACAATTAAAGAACTAATGACCATCCTTTCTATCCCTGGGCTGATAGCTATTCGAGGCTTTTTTATGTCAGTAGTAACATCTGAAATATCATATAAAATCTTTAAATGTTAATGTATTCCAGTTTTTGTATTATTTCATGCCATGTTTTATGACCAACAATACTTTCAGGATTTATTTAAAAAAAACCTTTTTTTCCTTATAAATACAGAGGTAGCTTTTATAAACTTATTCCTATTTTCTGTGAATTGTTTTAGTTCTTGAGTTGCCTTTCTGCTCTTTTCTTATTATGATGTGCAGGTCTTTGCATGTTCTAATTTGCCATGACGTGGTCAGTGCTGTTTCCTTCCTGTTGCTTGCAAGCCTGTGCTGGAGATAAGGGTACATTTCAGTACATTAAAAAAAAAAACACATTGAAGATCAGAAAAACACAGTAACTCATTTTCAAACTGTTTAGTATCTCAGAAGATTTTTTTTTAAGGGCCTGAAGTTCTTTCTGTCTTCTGCTTATTTACAGAAATAAGGTAACCAGAAAACATGACATAAAAATGGTTATACCTATAGATAGCAGGCTGAGCAGGGATGTTCTGCTAAGGGAAAAATGAATATTATACTCATACAGCTTCTAAGTAGGTAATTGACTTGGTTAGTAAAAATGAGGTAGGAGGCATAAATCGATTTTGTCTATGTTGCCTTCAGAGTAATCATAATTTGAAAATTAAAATACTCCAGATATAGTGAGATTTTTGGGAAATGTTTATGAAAATCAAAGTACTAAAAGTTGAGCAGAGCTCTCAACAAGAAAATACTATACGATTGACTTGATCATAGCTTTATAGTTGGAAGGCATCTCAGAGACCAGCTAAATGGTCCAAGTACCTCATTATGTCTGATCCTTTTAATTGCCAGGTACCCCTAGAATTGATTTAACTTTTTTTTTTTATATGACCTGCTCTTGCTGTGTTTCAAGTGGAAGCTAACCAAGTGTCTTGTTTTTCTTTTCAGGGGAAGACATAAATGAAGAAAAAATAAGTCAATGGAAGTTTTCCTTTGTTTAAATTAAAACACTGGAAAACCCAGAATTTGTGTTTTCTACACCTGTGATTTGTACAGCAAGTTGAGTACTAGAGTCTTCCATCTGATACTTGAACCTGAAATTTTTCTCATGAATCATTAAAGGGAATGCTTTATTATGGCTGCTGTTGTACAACAGAACGATCTAGTCTTTGAATTTGCCAGTAACGTCATGGAGGATGAACAACAGGTATGAGAGATAAAGGACGTTATATTCAAATCTTTGTCTTCTCTATTTGTATCTTGCAATTATTTTAAAAGAGAAATTTTAAAAAAATATCATGGTTTAAAAACAGAAAAATAGCATGTTAATTTATCAACGAAAGTGAAACTAATGAAAACTAGTGAAGAGTTTTGAGGGAATGTGAACTCATGTTTTGAACATTATTTATCTTCCAAGTTATTACTCTCTTCTGATATGGGTCTTGGGCAAGTGAATTTATTTCTTGTCTCAAGTTACCCATTTTCAGGGTTTTGGGTGATATTTTATGGTGATTTGAAAATTTCAGCATACATGTTGCATAATAAAGTGTTACAAAATATATGTCAACAAGGTGTTTTTTTTTTAACTTATGAACTTTTCTGTTGCATGTGACCTGTGGGAGTAATACAGTAACTTATAAATATAAATCAGTCTTGATGAGTTTTATATAAATGTGTTCTGTATAACATTTATTAAAAATAAGCTGTTAAAAGTAGTGTCCTATAATATAACTAAAACATGAATCTTTGGGCAAACCATTCAATCTCTTTGTGCCTCAGTTTTCTCATTTGTAAAATGAGGGAGTTGAGTTTGATTTCAAAGATTCCTTCCAGTTCTGATATCCGATCACGTACTTTCAGTACTTTCAGTGATGACATATAAGATATGCAAATTAATATGTGCCTAAAATAATTTGGACACTGAGCATTAAGTTAAGAACATTTGTGAGCTATACCTCCTTCCCCATTCCCCCACCCCAGAATATGAATGTATTGAATATGCTTTTCTTTTGCACTCTTTTTTTTTTTTAAACCCTGATTTCTGGAGGAATTGAATTGTATTTGAGTCTTCTTAGACTTAGTCTCCTGGCTTTTCCCCTGAACTTGACATTCCCTTACCTCATCTCTAGTAGGAACTGGTTTTTCATTTTTCTTTTTCTATCCCCATTATCAGATGCAATGCTTAGCTTTTGGTCATCATTTAATAAATTTGAATTCACTGTTTTGTATATGTTGGCAGAATGCCTTGGTATTTCAGAGGAGTTTTGTAGAGAAGGGGAGTCATTTAGTGTGGGGATAGAATTATAGAAATCTGAGGCTTTTAAAGATCGGCTCCTACTTTTTACACATTAGGAAGCATAATTAGGAAGAATTGGTGGTGTCACTGGTAAACAAGGAATAATTAGTTGTGTCAGGGTCAGGAAAGGCGACTGGTTGGCAAAAGTACTTGGTAGCCCTGTGAGGATATGACAAGGACAAGACAACCATGCCAAGATCATGGTTACATCATCTTTGTTATAAAGTGTATATTTGAGAGGAAACAAACCATGTTATATCAGGCTTTTATTTTCATAGAAGGGTTTCATAGGAGTTAATACCATATCCTGATTTATTTTTGTACTTTTTAGTTATCACATGTAAAACCTGAAAGAAGTTTAGAGATAGTTTCAGTTGTGATCTAAACCTATGAATAAATCTCTTTTTAGGTAACATTGAGGCACCATTTTGCTTAATTTTCTTGTGCTTGGACAATTTGAATGCTTTTTGTGAATATTGATTAGGCTTTAATCTAGTAAAAATTGAAAGTGTGTACTGCCACCAATTGGCAATTGGAAGAGGTAGTTGTAGAATACAGAGTATGTTGTAAGGGCTGTATTACAGCCTTCTATTAAAACTTAGAACAGATATTTAATAAATACCACTCTGCTAGTAGATAATGTGGATGAGTCAGTACCTGCCTCCATGGACTTTATAGCCTAGGAATACATTATGAGTTGTGATTATGTGTGAGATATGTCTGTACCTCACGAGAGACGTCATGATACTGTGGATTCTGAGGACCCCTGATCAGATTCTGATTCTGCCACTTACTATTCTTCCAAACTTGGGCCAGCCCCTTAAACTTACTGGGCTTCGGCTGCCCAATTTATAAACTTTTTTTGGAGGGCATTTGGGGTTAACTAACTTGCCCAAGGTTACACGGCTAGTTTTTTTGTGTGGGTGTTAAGTGTCTGAGGCTAGAACCGAACTCGGGTCCTCCTGACTCTGGAGATGGCACTTTACTCACTGTGCCACCTAGCCGCCTGGCCCATTCTATAAAACAAAGTTGGACTAAGTGCTATTAAAGATTCCTTCCACATGGGGGAAGGGAACAAGCAGGCACTTTGCTAACCACTTTACAGATATTACATGATTATCTAAACCAGTGACCTAGACATACATATATGATCTCAGATAAGATTTTGACAGATTTAAGTTGAATTAAGTGCCAAGAGCTACATTAATATGCCATTAGAGGTCTTACAGAAGAAAATTTAAGCTTTAAAATTTACTTCAGAAAACTGGTGCTGACTTCTCATTGCAAGACTGATTTAATGAGAAATTACTACTTCACAGCTTTCTCTTTCTAGGATGATATCCAAAAAAGCTCTTTCCTTAAAATTGTGGGCTTTATAAAACACACACACACACACACACACACACACACACACAAACGGCAGCAATGTCTTTCTTTATGAGTGTCATGTTAATTAGGTTTTGTGGTGGTCCATTATTTTGTTTTTGTTCTGACTCTTGATGACCCCATTTGGGGTTTTCTTGGCAAAGGTACTGGAGTGGTTTGCCATTTCCTTCTCCAGCCCATTTTACAGATGAGAAAACGGAGGCAAATGTAGTTAAGAGTCTTTGCAGGGTTACGTGCTGGTAAGTGTCTGAGGTCAAATTTGAACTTGGGTCTTCCTGACTCCAGACCCAGCACTTTATCCACCTCACCTCCTAGCTACCTGTTTATATAATAATACAGTTAGACATTTCATCAATGAATTGGAGGTTCTAAGAGTAAAACAACTTTTGATGACATAAAGGAGGCACATAGAAATATAAAACAATGCTTTCTGAATAGATAATACATTCTTATGGGAGGGGAAGCATTAAAGTTAAAAGTATCACTGGACCAAGAAACAGTTTGATTTATGTTTTAATCTTGGTGCTTCACTGATTAGCTGTGTGGCCTTAAGAAAATCACTTAATGTTTCCTGAGCTTGAATTTTCTTTTCTGTGATAAATTATATGATTGCATTATATTTTGATACAATCTAGTTAATTTTTTTCACAGAATTATAACTGTAACATAATATAATAGGTCCTGGGTCTGAGAGGGTAGTGCCCCTCCTAAGGTACACATGCTCATTTTTATATACACTGTAAAATAACTCTTTACACACTTTCTCCTTGTGCACAGCTAAATGGGGGATCACCTTGAGTGACTTCAGGGTATAAAAACAGGGCAGAAAGCAGAAGGTTTCATTCTTCTCATTACCCTTACCTTCCTGATGCCCTCTTTTGCTCCTCTGAAGCCAGAGCATGGGCCAGGTCTAGCTTAATTTTCTAAACCAAAAATTTGAATGTAAGATTTGACAAAGACCTTTTCTCTTTTGCTATATTTATTATCTTGCATTGAAATGTATTAATTTTGAAATTAGGACTAGACTTTTGAAATTCTTTTTTTAAATTTTTCTTTGTTGGAAAGGGAGAGCAAGGCAGTTGTGGTTAAGTGACTTGCACAAGGTCACAGAGCTAGTAAATGTCAAGTATCTAAAGGCCGAATTTGAACTCAGTACCACAGCAAAAGATACTGGGGGGGGGGGAAGGGGGGCGTTAATATTGAAGACAGCCCAAGACATCTCAGATATGTATGACTGAATACCCACTTTTATTGGGGAATAATTTGTTTTCTAACCTATCAGGATTTGTGTTAAGGATTAAAATGTAAGCAACATAAAGAAAAATTAACATCTATGCTATTAATAGACACTGAAAAGTTATCAAATTGGCTGGAGTGAGGATCAAGGAGAAAAACAACTGTTTTGTTTATGTAAAAGTAATAATAATTGAGACTTTTTATGTGATCTGTTTAGCCATTTATTTTTACATAATTACCACGTAGCAAACAATGAAGCATATCATTAAATATATTATTTTCTTGTTTAATTTGATTCCAGCACTTAACTCCATTTGTTGTCCAGTCTTTGTAGTTAACTCATGGTATCAAAGAGTCTTCACTTTAACTTTCTTCATTTAGATGACAATATGGTATGCAGCAGTTGAATGGCATCTTATTTATTGCTAATTGGTTGACCATGATGTAGGACAGTAGGCAGTGACAATAATACCCTTCTTTTTTGGCGATAGGATGCTATTGACCCGCCATCAGTAGGATTAATGGTGCTGAACATATTTGTGTTGTTTCATCTGTAGGTGAGGAATTGCACAATATTGAAAAAACAGATGGTCAGGGTTAAGGGTTCTGTCTGTGACCCATGAACAGAATAAATCTAATGGACTCATGTTGGGGGTTGAACCTCATGATACTAATGTCATTATTATTCTATCTTAACCTAAGGTTGTTGCCTTTTTTTTTAAATGTAAGAAATTCCCTTTAAGACCATGAATCTAAATGTATTTTAAAATCTCTATTCATTTAATTGCTTGGGGAATCTATTTTCTTATTTCAGGGCATGTTATGTGAAGAAATTTTCAGTTTTCTAAAATTACAGGTGTTTTATAAAAAGTAGTCTGGATAATAACAACACCTACCTCACAGGGTTGTTGTGAGGATGAGATGAGAAATGCTTTGCAAGCTCTTAATGCTATGCAAATGCTGCTGTCTCCCCTCCAAGCCCCCCTATTAGCTATTTCTCTTCTAGAGACTATCATCTTCCCACTCACCTAGGTTCTTAATTTCTTTATCATTCTCCTCTCCTGAGGTTACTCAGCCCACCAGAATTCAGTTAGTTGATCAAACTTGCCATCATAATATCTCTTGCATACATACATCCTCACACCACCACCACCCCATCATACTCTTATCCTAACTTGGACTCCACAATTCTGTCCCTGTGTTCTTCAGTCCATTTAGTGTATAGCTGCCAAAGTAATCTTTCTTTTCTTTTTTTAAAAATTAAATTCTATGTTTATTTTTAGTTTACATCATTCATTTACACAAGATTTTGAGTTACAAATTTTCTCTCTGTCTTTCCCCTACCCACCACCCCAAAACAGCGATCTCACTCATTACCCCCTCCCCCAATCTGCTCTCTCCTATATCCTCTCCCAGCTCCCCTCCAACTTTCAGGTTTGCAAACTAATTTTTCTAGGATGAAAATCTGGCTATGTTCTCTCTTCTCTCCCTCTCCCCCAACTGCACAGATAGCGTAAAGTATAAACTCCTCTGTTTGGCATTTAAAGATCTTCATAACAAAACTACCTTTCATGTCTTCTTATATATTACTTCCTTAAATGTACTCCAGGCTTTACTGTTCACCACAGATGACCGTCCCATGCTTGAAATTTATCTTTCCTGGGACTCAGCTGGTAGTGGTTCCCCCCAATCTGCTTTGTACGTGTGTGTGCATGCATATGCGTGCATGGATCCTTGTATGCTGTCTTCCCCATTGGAATGTAAGCTCCTTGAGGGTAGGCACTATTTCACCTTAGTGTTTTTATCTCTAGCACCTAGCAGAGTGCCCAGCACATAGTGGGTGTAATAATAGTAGCAGTGTCTTGTTGGTATTTGCAAACTCTGCATGAAGCTTCAACTTTTTCATGAACTGTGTATTTGTGGAGGATGGGGATAGATACCAAAATGTTAAATATTTTGAAAAAATATAATAGTATAGAAAAATTGACCGTGTATCTGAAACTATAATGTGACTCCCAGGTGCCTGAAATTGGGCATTAATAAGAGTACATCTGAAAGTGTAGCGGCCTTTTCTTTGAGGCTTTACCTGTAGGTGTTTTGGAGCTCCTCTTATGGGTCTGTGCCTTGCGCGTCCCAAGCCTCATAATAGTGCTTTATCTTTTTTGGTTTAGTTATTATTCTTCAGTCATCTGCTCTGAGTAAGTCAGCATTACTGGTCTAGCTGAGAGCTCTTTTGAGGCTGAGATTGTAATTCTAGCCCCTAGGGGTAACCACCCCCACCCTGCCCTCCCTTCCTCCCAACACATGCTTTGCTTTCCTGGGCAGGGCACCGAGTCTGTGATTTGTTCTGTGGGAGGCTGTTTGTGCTGGCCTGGATTGAGTTTGAGGCCAGGATCAGCTCTAGGGGCTCTGCTCTGCAGTTCTAACTCAAGAGTTCTGGGTGCTGACTTTGTGAGCAACTCTCAGAATCCTTGGATTTCCTTCTCTCCTTATACTCCAACCACTTTGGTTCAGGCCCTTATTACTTTTCACTTGGAGTCTTTCTTGTTGGTAGCAAGCAACGTGGTGAGCAGAAGGGTATGCTTGGGTGAGGAATCTTGTGAATGGGGCTAAAGGTCTCTAATGAGGAAGATCATAGATCTATAAGATTGTAGATTTAGGGCAGAAAAGGTTGTTAGAGGTCATTTAGTTCTTACTCCCCTAGTTGAAGGCTTAGGAGCCTGGAAAGATAGAGAACTAGAATTGAGTCAGTATTATTAACAAAACTTTGGGGCAGCCAGGTGGCACAGCGAGTAAGAGCATCGGCCCCAGTGTCGGGATGACCTGGGGGATCGAATCCGGGCTCAGACACTTAGCACCTACCCAGAAACACCTGGCCTTGTAACCTTGAGCAAGTTACTTAACCCCAATTGCTTAGGGGTGGCCAGGTGGTTCAGTGAGTAAGAGCACCGGCTCCAGTGTTGGGATGACCTGGATCAAATCTGGGCTCAGATACTCAGCACCACACCCAGAAATAACTGGCCATGTAACCTTGAGCAAGTTGCTGAACCCCGATTGCTTTAAAAAAAAAAAAAGCTTGGCAAAAGAATGTGGAGGAGCTGACCCTTCTCATATAGTCACTCCTTATGTTAGGATAATTCCTTTATGACTTTCTGAAGTAATAGAACGTTATATTCCCAAACTAATCCCACTTAATAAATCAGGTAACTTCTCTTTTTAATTATTACTTGGTATTGCATAGAGAACAGAGTAATTAGGTGATGAGACAAAGTTTTTTTTTTTTTAATCGAGGGAGGGAAATGAGGGATCACACAGCTTGGGGCCCGGGGAGGAGCTGCTAAATTCATGTTGTAGGTGACTGAGCACACAGAAGCATGGTGTTAACTGCTGGAATAAGAAGAGTTGGAGGAACCATGAGAGAAAGATAGAAAGATGCTGAAAGCAAACTCTTGTCTCCTGCTATTTACTCACATTCAGTCCTAAGGTCTGCAGTCCATTTGAGAAACAGATGGTGCATTTTTTGGTTTAACTCATCTCAGTTGGGCATTAGTAGTGTTGCTAATATAAGAACAGATGAAGTCATTCTCTAGTAAATCTTGTAAAGTTTTGTTTATTAACAGTCTTTGGATATGATTATCATTAGATCAGGTAATGAATGCTGCTTATTTCAAACTTGGGATCAGCTGCATCGATTGGAAAAACAGATCAGGTGCATCAAGCCACATTTAATTATATCTTCATTCTTATTGGGAAGTAAAAAGAGTGAGCATCTTAATTTGAAAATTTATAATGAGTTTTTGTAATGTTGGTAGGTCCTACCTTCTCCCAGATTACTTGAAGGAATTACATACTGCAGCAAATCTGTCTGAACTCCTCTTAATTCTGGTGCCTTCCCTCTTTTAATTATTTCCCATTTATTCTGGATGTAGCTTGTTTGTACATATTTGTATGCTTGTTGTCTCATCCATTAAATGGTGAGATTCTTGAAGGCAGGTACTGTTTTTGGCTTCTTTTTGTTTCCCTGACAGCACAGTGCCTGGAACATACTAGGTAGGTGCTTAATAAACGTTTATTGACTGACTTGCTATTTGGGCAAGAAAAAATCAGAGGAAATAGATGCATGTGCCTTGAATAAAAGGAACTGAAAAGCTTATGGAAACTCCCTCTTCTAGTACCTCTTCTATAATCTTTTATGAGGGAGACAGATGACAAATCAGTTTGTATAAAAGATTTACTTGGGAGAAAACTCTTATTTCAAAGAATTAGTTATGGTTCCATATACTCTCTTCCATCTTATGTTTGTTTAAAGAGAATTAATTGATAACTTGTATTGCAGTATTCTCCAGTACCCTCAATAAAATAAAAAGGTGTGAATTTATGTTCAGGATAGTTCTAGTATTATATATTTTATTCTAATTAGTACCTTTCATGTTGTCATAGGCTGTTATATTCAGAAGTTAGCTACAGTTATATTGATTGTAAATGTATCGAGTCCTGCTTTTACAGAATCACTTGACATAGCCTTTTATGATGTAATTTTGGATGAAATAGGGAAATGTGGTTTGGCTAATTAGAATTGAGTGCTTCTGTAACATGGTTGAACAACCATACATAAAGCATTTATTACAGGCACTTAAAGTAATGTCACCCAGAAGGGTGGTCTCTGTTAGTATGATGCAGATTTCTTCTTCCCCTTGGCCCTATCCTGTTAAGTACTTTTATTGATAAATGGTGTTGAATGGATGATTTAATTAAGTACTCCTATGTGCATGTGTAACAGTCAGGTGGAGAGGTAACAAAGATAATTGAATTCAATTCAACAAACATTGATTAAAAATAAAGGTGTTCCTGCCTTAATAAAACTTACGGCTTATGGACCTAGAAAGGGCATGTATCACATATACAAATATTATGACCCAGAAGGTGTTCTAATCAATCCACGAATGACACATAATTGAAAAGATAATAGAGAACACATTGTATGACAGTCATGAGGTGGGAAGGATCTCTGAGTTTTAGAGCTAAACTGACACCAGCATTATTTCATTTACTCATGTCATATTTCAAGTTCATGTATTTAGGTTTTAAATAAATCAGTATAGAATGAAAAAGATAGCTCAACAGTAGTTCATATGAAAGAAGAACTTCATGATTTTAACAGAGGACAAACTAAAATGCAATTATTAAAAATCCTAACTTAAGCTTACTCTATATTAGTAAAACAGTAGTATCTGTTTCATGGAGGTTATAAATCTGCTTTCCTCTGTTCTAATTAGATATTATCTGGAATATTATTTTTCTCTTTTAAAAATTTCTGCTAACGAGATTATATCTGGAATATTCCCCCCCCCCCAAATGAGATATCTATAAAGCATTTAGTATAGTTCCTAGCAGGTAATGTGCTTACATACTTATTCCCTTCCCCTTCCCATTTTTGACACACGCTCTTTTTTGCATTAAATTTTTTTTATCTATGTTTCTTGTTTTTATATCACCTGCATTTCCAGATAGATAAGCCTCCTCTCCCCAGTGAGGCCTCTCTCTTGCCCTCCCTCCTCCCCTCCCCCTTCTCTTTAAAGGAAATCTGACAGTACATGGCATACTCCACATGTGATCACCTATCCCTACAGTGATAATTTTGCTCTACTCTGTGCTAATTATACTACATATGATCTTCCAACCTGGACACCATATTTTTAAAAGGAGTGCTGAGAGAGTAGAATATATCTAGAAGTCACTGACTTTATTGGCCTGGGAACCATGTCTTAGGAGTGACTGAAGCAACTACTGATGTTTATTCATGATAAAAGATTGGGAGTGGCAGAGAGGGTTTATGATTGTGTTCTTCATTGAAAGGCCATTATGTAGAAGGAGGATACTTGCTCTGTGTTATTGCAAAAGATGGAATTAGGACTAATTGGTGGTAGTTTTTAGCTCATATAATAACTATTAGTCCAGAATGGAGTATCCTTCTAGAACTCCTTCAAAGTCCTTTCCTTTCTTGCTAATTGTCAGTCTCATGCCAGTATTTAGTCTTCAAGTAGTGAATTTTTCATCCTTTCACGTAGTCAGATGTTATCAGGGACATTCTAGTGGGGGAACAAGACCTTGGAATTAAGGGTTGTTAAGGTCCTTTTCAATTTGCAAATTCTGTGAGCTATCATGTGCATTTATTTCCCCGTGTTTCAGTGAACCCTGATAACTAGAACTTCCATCCATCTAGAATGGTTGGGAATAGAGTACTCTGAACAGTTGAGAGTGCTATAACCCCTTTTTTTCCTGACTTGCTTTGGTTTTTCTTAATTTTCTCTTTGGCCTACTGAGAATAGCTGACATAGTTCTTGGAATGCATACATAACCTTGTCAGTTTTAGTTTTAATTAATTGGGCAGCTCAGATGTCATAGGGCAGCACTCCCCTTTAATATTGTAGTGCTTATTGGCTTGTGCTTAATTGGTTTAACATGATGGAGTTCCTTCTATCACTGTTTTGGTGATGTTTGTTATGAGGTTGTTTATTTCCTGGAGTCATGATATAAATAAAGTGCTTCATTCAGGTACCTGCCTCATTTTACTTCCTACTTAATAAAATTACTGATAAAGTTCTTGTCAGGCCTCTTTGGTAAAGCATGAGCTGTTCTTTTCCTTTTTTTTTATTGTGAATTTATATCAACAAGTATTTATAATGAGCATATTGCATGTTAGGCACTGTGCTTAAACACTGGCAAAAAACTCTCCTTGCTCTGGTGCGTACAACCTGATGGGGGAGAGAGACAACATGCAAACAACTGTGTGCAAAAAAGATTATCTGTCTAAACTTGGAGGTAATATTAGAGACAAGGCATTAGCATTACGGGGGACTAAGTTTATATGTGAAACCCTTTGCAAACCTTATTTTTTAATTAAAAAAAATTTTTTTTTTTTTGCTTTTTGGAGGGCAATTGGGGTTAAATGAATTATCCAAGGTCACAAGGCTAGTTTTTGTGTTAAGTGTCTGAGGCCGGATTTGAACTCACGGACTCCTGACTCCAGGGCCTGTGCTCTATTCACTGTGCCACCTAGCGGCCCCTCCTTTGCAAACCTTAAAGTAAAACATTGAATGCTAACTATTCTTACTGTCCAGTGGATACAGCTGGTCAGGGAGGGCAGACCCAGAATTAGATTTTGGATCTTCTGATTCCCAGACTGTTCTCTCCACTGTGTTGTTCCCCAGATGGTATTGGGGGTGTAAACCTACATCAGAGATGTCAAATACTCCCATTTTGGATGATTCTTCTGAGTACAGTTGAATTGAGATTAAGATGTAATTGGGGAATATTTAACAGAATAAATAAAAATACAATAAAATTTAAAGAATGTTAATTGGTGGCTTCTGTGAATGGTTTTGTGGCCCCAGTTTCTGTTTTGAGTTTTGGACCACTCTAGTACCTCAGTGAAACACGAATAGTTTTTGTGTAGAATTTATTATGAAGTTGTATATCTTGGTTTGTTACTAAAAGATTGTTATTTCAGTGCTTTGTAAAGTCCTAGGGATAGTGAGTTACAAGGACATCAACCAGTCTATTAGTAAGCATTTATTAGGTGACAACTATGTGTTAGGTATGAGAACAAAAAGGGCAAACGAAACAGACCCTGCCCTTGAAAAATGTATATTCTGTTAGGGGAGACAAAAAATTGTATGATATACACAAAATAAACATCAAGTTATTGGATGGGAGTAGAGGGAGGGCACTATACACCCTTGGGGAAGATCAGGAAAGGCTTCATGTAGAAGGTGGCACTTGAGGTGAGTTTAGAAAGAACTTTGAAATGAGGGAGATAAGGAGAGATTACATGCCAGGCACAGAGTATATGAAGAACAGCAAGGCCTGTTTGGTTAGCCTGTGTAGTGTGTAAGTGGGCACAATAAGACTGGAAAGACAGGTTGGAGCAGGTCATGAAGGGCTTTAAAAAAATGACAAAAAGAGTTGGTTGTATTTGATCCTTGAGGTAGTAGAAAAGCCACTGGAGTGAGTTAGGGTAATGACATGGTCAGATCTATTTTTTAGAAAAATTACTTTTCCAGCTGTGTGGAAGGTGGATAGGAGAGGAAAGAGATGAGATGGGAAGAAAGTTTAGGAGGTCATCACAGTAGTCCAGGTGGGAGGGATGATGAAGGCTAGAACCCAGATTGAGTGAAATGGAGAAGGGGGGAGCTATATGAGAGGTGCTACTGTGGCAAATGGTTGATAAGTGGAGTAAAGGAGAGTGCCTCCAAGGTTAAGAACCTGGATGACCCAAAGGATGGTGGTAACCTTGGTAAAAATTGGAATGATTGGAGAGACAGGTGTTTTGCAGGGTGAGAATAGTGAAAATTTTTTTTAAACATGTTAAGTTTGAGATGCCTATCCAGTTTGAACATTCAGTTTGAGATTCCCAGCAGGCAGTTGGTGAGATCAGAAGAGGAACTAATGCTGGATATATTAAGTCTGGGAATCATCTGCATAGAGGTTATATCCAAGAGAGCTGAGGGTCACCAAGGGAGAGAATGGAGAGAGAATTCTCAGGGCCTTGGAGTGTAATGCTATTTGGGTAGGTGTGACACGGTGATGGTCCAGAGAAGGTGACCAAGGCAGAATGGGGGAGAATAGTATGATGAAACCCCATGGAGAGAAGTCATAACATCTACACCAGCAGTGTAGATAGAGAGTAATCAGTAGAGTCAAGTGCTACAGAAAGCTCAAGAATAAGTCACCAGCTTATTAAATACCCTTAATTTTGCCCTATTGTGAAGCTGGGTTTGTTTTTTTTTTTGTGTTTTCTGGTGTTGTTTTTTTTTTTTATAGTTCTCTCAGGGTACTTGTCCCTAGGCCATTTTTCCTATGTGATGACAGTGGGAGAAGAAAATAGGAACTTGGAGCAGTGATTTTAGTAATAGATGAGAAGACTCCTCTAACTTTCTGTTTGGCACCTTTGCTATTAACCTGTAGTGTTAGGAACTTGTCTGGATCACACTTTAAAGTTAATATAGTCACACAACCAGTTGTGTGTCAAAGTCAAAACATGAACTCACATCTTGCTGTAATGGAAATGCAAATTTAAAGATCTTCCCTGCCCCTAGGCTAAAGTGCACCTGGAACCTGGGGTGGGAGGCTTGTTTTTCAGTAGATAACTTTTTAATTGGCCAGTGGGTCAAGAAAGTTGTTACATTCTCTGAGCCAGGAGAAGGCTATATAAGCCCTGATGTATAGCTTTGTTTTGGGGGCTTACTTGGAGAAGTGTTCTGTGTTTTGATATGATGAGACTCTGGGAAGCAGTTGTTGAGAGCCGCCCCCCCCCCCCCCCCTTGAAAAACCCAGATGTTGCTTTGGTATGGTTGTAATGGTCGGACAGTTTGGAAATCTGTCTACTTGATCTGTTTCTCTGTATACTCTGAAGTTCGGAGTGCTGACCTTTTCCCCCTGAACTAGGTAACAATATATGTTTGACTGATTAAAGTAAGCTTGGTTAACCCATTTTGAGTTGCTTTCCTTTATCAAAGCAGATCCAAGAACCTGTGTTGTTGGCAGCAACCCTAGGGGCACTTGGGGTGCTTGCTGATATACTTGCCTCCATGGTGACTTAGAAAAAAGACTCAATCTTGCTTTTATTTTAAAGAAATTCTTTGTTTTAAAAATAGTGGAAATAATAGATTTATGTGGGGTTTTTGACGTGCCTTTAGTTGCGTGTAATGTGGATCAACTGGGATTCTTCCCTGTCTCTACTTTTTTTTCTTTTCTCTTAACTTTCTATACCCTGCTATTGGAATGATTTACTAATATACTTTCATGCCTAAAAACTTTAGGATCCCATTATCTGGCAAAACCTGATTGAAGGAGCTAGAGATGTTTAGGTTAGAGGAAAGCGATGAGGGGTGGACAGGATAGTTTTCAAAAATTTCGAGCATGGTCATGTGGAAGAGGCAATGAGTAGAAGTCGACAAGAGACAAAATTTAGGCTTCTTATAAGGGAATACTTTTTTTGTTCAGTTTTATTTTCGCTTTTTTTTTTTTTTGGAGGGCAATTGGGGTTAAGTGGTTTGCCCAAGGTCACAAGGCTAGTTTTTGTGTTAAGTGTCTGAGGTCACATTTGAACTCAGGTCCTCCTGACTTCAGGGCCGGTGCTCTATTTACTGTGTCATCTAGCCACCCGGTAAAGGAATATTTTGTAACAATTGGGACTGTCCAAAAGTGAAATGGATTTCTTAGGAATTAAATGTGGGGTCCTCCTCACTGAAAGTCTAAAAGCAAAGGCTAGAATGCTCCTGTGCCATATATATTGTAGAGGGGATTGGATCCCTGTCGATGTATGAATTGTAATAGAGGTCTTCTGAAGTGCTTTCTGTCTCTGATTCTGTGTAGTTGGAGAGAACATGAGACTGAGAAGATCTGAATTTTATTTTGTCATCTCAGGCAAGATGTTACTTCTCTATCTTTGTGTGTAAAGGCAGGGCAGTTGTTGGACTAGGTGATCTAAGGCTCCTTCTTGCTCTGTCATTCTGCAGTTCTAATAGACAAGGTACTGAAATGTTGCATTTTGTTGACTATGTGGATTATGAAATCCCCCAAACTTTCCCCCTCTTAAAATAGAAAATGCTCACAGGGAACCTCAGCTAATTGACAATAATGCTCTTGCTTGAAAGTATAATGATTGTGACCTTTAAAAGGATTTGGGAAGTTTGTGGTTATGAAAGTGATTTTGTCTGAAAACTTAATTTTCCTTTTTGATCTCTGGAAATTTAGGGCATTCCCTTCCATTCTTCTTCCCCCTTACCCCCCCAACAAAACTAAAAACACCCACAAAACGGAACCCTGGTCATAGAGGAGTTAAAGACTGTACAGTATTTAATAATGAGCATAGCTAATAAACTGTATATGATAGTTTGATCATACTTCCTCTGAAAAGACTTTTGTTTCTATTACATAGGAATCCCAGCTCATGAATGCTGGCTGTGATGAAGATAAGGAAAACCTTGTAAGTTCAATATTCTAGTAATTAGAAACTAAGTTAAGTTTTATATGCTTGGTTGCCACAATGATAATCAAACAATGAAAGTATTATATCCAGTTTTCATGTAGTGCATTTGCTACAATTAGCTAATATATTGTTAAAGTCCTAGGAACTTCTGATGTTTAGAGAAAGAACAAGTTATTTTCTAATTGTTTTATGTTATGTAAAGTAAAGGGTCTTTATCAAGAGTGGATACTGTAATTTGAAGAGAACACACAGGTCCAAAGGACATGGGGGGGGGGGTCTATATTATAAAGTAATTGTAATTAACTGCTCTGCTCGCTTTGCGCTTTAAGGGAAAGCCTGGATAAATAGATGTTTCCTTTTAAGTTGCTTCATAAAGAATACTGACAGGAAGTTACACAACATTCACATACCATATTGAGCTCTGTTGCTAGAGAAATTGGGCAAAACCTAACAAGTTATTTGGTCAGCTCTCAAGCATTTTTATTTCCACATGTTTGGGGAACAAATTTATTTACTCAGTGGAGTTGGAAGGGTCATGCATAGTTTCTCTTAGAGCCTATGCTGGATTGAGTAAGTGAACAAAACCACTCTGCAGTTCCTATTGGTTAACTGATCTTTCACTTTATCTTTAAAAAAAAAAAATTAACTGTTTTCTATGATTTTTTACATGTGACAAAGGAAACCAGTGTTAGTTATCATGCAGTTTGCGTAAAACATATCTGTCCTGTATATCATGGCTTGATTTCTTGTTAAATTCATTTTCAGTGTGTTTAAAAACTATCTTTTAGTTTCTTTTCAAATGAGAAAGAGTTTAAATAAAGTTCTATATTGTCAAACATTTTAAAAAATAATTATATGTAAAAACAATTTTCAACATTTTTTTTTAGTTTTGAGTTCCAAATTCTAACCCTTCCTTCCTTCCCTCTCCCCTCCCTGAGACAGTAGGCAATTTGATGTAGGTTATACACGTGCAATGATTTAAAACATTTCCATATTAGTCATTATGTGCAAGAAGATTCAAACAAGTGGGGACAGAGGGAGAGAAAAAGAGAGAGAATAGTATGCTTCAGTCTGTATAAGACAAGATCCGTTCTTTCTGGAAGTGAATAGTTTTTTTTCATCATGAGCTAGTCCTTTGGGATTGTCTTGAATCATTATATTGCTGACAATAGCTAAGTCATTTACAGTTTTTCATCATACAGTATTGCTATTACTGTGCATAATGATCTCTTGGTTCTTCTCACTTCACTTTGTATCAGTTCGTGTAAGTCTTTCCAGGTTTTTCCTGCATTTCCACTTGTTGTAGTATATTATTAATATACTACATCTGGAAAAAATGGTAAGTTAGGGAATTTTAGGAAATCTGCACCTGTGATTTTAAACTGTGTATGGGAAAGCATTCCTTGTGTCTATTATCTTTTATGATGTAGAACGTTGGTGTCAATCTATATGAACTGCATATCGACTTAACCACAAAGTAATATTATACGAGTTGCATTTTTACAAAATTTTTTAAATAATGCCTACTTACATATAATCTGCTTCTGACTACACTGGGATGGTCTCCAATTTTGCTGCCTCTGATGCCAACTCATCTGTTATTAATAGACAACTTACAGAGTTTTCCAGGTCTAGGACGCTGAAATGCAGTGAGTTGCCTTTAGTCACATAGCTAGAAACTATCAGTGACCAGGGCTTCTTAACTCTAGTGCTGTACTTTCTTTTCCACTGCATTGGGCTTCCTCTTGAGTTTGGAAATAATAAACATAAACAGTATTTCAGTGCTGTTTGAAATTTGTCTGTTGCAAAATTTTAATCCCAGACTTTGCTTTTCTCTGCCAGCATGCTTTCCAGACTATTTCCTCCTACTTTCACCGGGTGTGTGTCACAGGAATGCTAGTTGTAATAATAGACTAAGTCAAACCTAATTGAGCAGATAAATCTGCCATTGTTACAAAACAAAAGCACCCCCCCCCCCAAAAAAAAGGCCTCCTCCTCCTCATTCCATTGTATTACAAGAGAACTGATCTAATTGTGGCATTATCTGTTTGAATGAGAATTTGAGGTCATAGGATTTAAAGCTGGAAAAGGAACCTTATAGTCTCCATTTAATTCCAACCTCCTTATTTCATGGATGAGGGAAATGAAGTCCAGAGAGAATACAGATAATTATAGGATTACAGTTATCCCTTCCATGTCGTAATTTTGCCTATCATAGTCTCCATCTATTGCTTGTCAGAATAAAAATTTAAATGGAAATTGCTTGGGAGTTTTGCAGAAGCCACAGGCAACACAGAGCCTATGACCAAATACTTAAACCAAATTTTACAGTAAGGTAAACACCCCTTAAAGAAAAAGAAAAAATTCAGACTTCTCTGTTATAAAGGGAGTGTCAAAATTTTTTACTCGCATTTCCCAGATTCCAGTGCCCCTAAGCCCAGAGATGTGGAAGGGATAACTGTTTAGATTTATACCTAGCAGCGACTTTAGAAACTTACACTGTGTGTCAGGAGAGTGGAAGAGAAAGTAGAAAAAGGATCAATCAATAAACATTAAGTGTATGCTGAGTATGCCAGGCATTATGCTAAGCACTTAGGGATACAAAAAAGAGGCAGATGACGGTCCTTGCTTTCCAGGAGCTCACAGTCTAATGACAGAGACAACATGCAACCACATATATTTCAAAACAAAGATAAATGAGAAATAATTAAGAGAGAAGGCACTGGAATTAAGGGTTAGGGAAGGCTTCTTGTAGAAAGTGGGATTTTATTTGGGATTTACAGGAATCCAGGGAGGGCAGTAGTCAGAGCAGAGGAGGGAGAGAATTCCAGGCATGGGGGACACCAGAAAAAATGCCCAGAGCCAAGAGATGGGGGGGGGGGTGTCTTATTGGTGGAACAGCCCGGAGGTCAGTGTCACTGGATTGAAGAGTATGTATTCAGTAGGAAGGAGGAAAAGACTGGAAAGGTAGGAAGGGGCTAGGGTATAAAGGGCTTTTATGCCTTACAGGGCATTTAGTATTTGCTTCTGGAGGCAATAGGGAGCCACTGGAGTTTATTGAGTAGAGAGTAACATGATTAGACTTGAACTTGAAGAAAATCACTTTAATAGCTAGCTAAATGGAGGGTGAATTGCAGTAGAGAGAGACTTGAGGCAGGCAGACCCACCCAGGCTACTGCAGTGGTCAAGGTTTGAGCTTATACTAGAGTAGGGGCAAGGTCAGAGGAGAGAAGGTGAAATTTAGAGATGGTGAAAAATTAACAGGCTCCCACTACAGCTTGGATATGGGGGGGGGGGGGGTGAGAGACAATGAGGATTTGAGGGCAGCTCCTATGTTGCAAGTCTGAGGAACTGAGAGGAGAGTGTTTCCTTCTACAGTAAGTAATAGTGGAGAAGGGTTTAGGGGGAAGAAAATGAGTTCAGTTTTGGATGTACTGAGTTTAAAATGTCTCCTGAACATCCAGTTTGAGATGTCTAAAAGGCAATTGGTGATGTAATATTGGAGATCTGCAGAAAGTTGGGGGCAGGGAAGGTAGATTTGAGAATCATTGAAATAGAGATGGTAATTAAATCCTTTGGAACCGGTGAGGTCACCCAGTGAAATTGTATGGAGGAAGTAGAGACCATAGGACTCAGAGGAATACCTGTGGTTAGAGGGCATGATCTAGATGAGGATCCAGCAAGGGAGATGTAGAAGGAGCTGTCAGATAGATAGAAGGAAAACTAGGAGAAAAGAGGAAGAAAGGGGGAAAAAGTGTCAGAAGCTATAGAGAGATCAAGGAGAATGAGGAGTTATTTGCTTCACTCAAGAAAGCACTTTTGAATAAGGTGAGGAAATTTATCTTACGGTTTGCAAATTTTTTTTTAAGTTAGTTATTAGCCATGTTTTATTTTTACTAACTCTGTGAGTAGCAAATTAGGTGCTATTGGTAGAGGGAGCTTCTTCACAGGAGAGTACACTAAACCAATGAAATCATAGGTTTCGTCCTCATCCTTCTGTGGAAAACAGTTCCTTTGTGTGTCAGCCAAGAAGATACTGTTTTCAGGCTTCTTTGTGTCCTGAGTTGAGGAAACTGCCATTAACTATCAGTGGGACAGCTATTTCCTTGACAGGAGTAAAAGCAGAAGCAATGAGGATCAGGAAAATCTGTGATAGAACATTTAAGTTGTTACTTAAAGGAAAAAAAGCATTTGCATGGAGCTTAGGTAACTTTCAAGAAACTTTATTTTTAAATAGGCTTTAAGATAAATTCAGTAAGTCAGTTAATAAACATTAAGTACCTATCTAAGGTGCTAACACCTAAAATTCAGTCTGGGGTATTTTCAGGTATTTTATAGTGGGAGAACTCTACTAGAAAACTTTCTGTGCTCAAATTTATAAAATAAGATATTAATAACTGAAGAGGCTGCATGTTGTAATGGGTTTGAGTCCTGAGCCTACAATGAGGGGGTGAGGGGAGGCACAAATCACTTGATCTCTTGATATCCCTGGAAACTCTTATCTGTAAGTTTCTGTAGAGTTCCTTATCTAAACCTTAGGGAGGACTTTCCATGCTGATAAGTCACACAAGTAGGTGGCCAGCCTTCCACGCTGCAAAAAAAATCACATTGATATCGCCTTGAGTGACTTACAAAGCATATTCATAGCTCTGTGATAGGGATATGTAAAGGCAAATATTATCAGTCCCATTTTACAGGTGAGGAAATTGAAACTGATATGGGATTGAACCAAATTTGAACCCAAATTTCCAACTTGCTTAAGCCTAGTTTTCTTTGCTTATATCATGTGGTGTGTATGATGCTTTAAAAAAATTATTTTTAGTTAGGAGATTTACATGTTTCTTTCAGTTTTAGTCATTTCAGGTACAAACATGTTTGAATTTAAAATGACCTCCAGAGCAGTAGTTGGAATGTTGATCTTTCCTCAAATTTGTAAAAGTATACTGAATGTTATAGAGACGTTTCTAGTTTTGTGGTCTTGTTGCTGAGTAAGTACATGTTTGAAAATTACCAGAATTCAGGCAGATCATCATCTCGGTGTCTGTAGGCCCAGGTATTGAGGTATTGGATAGTTGCCTGCAGTGTTGGTTCATGTCACAGGACAAATACTGGAATACTTCATCTCTACTTCCCTGAAATCTCAGAAGGGGATGCAAAAGCAGAAAAAGGAAAGGAATGAGTGAATCAAATGAGCAGGAATTTTAGTTGTCCTGTCCCTAGATGCACCTATATTACAATGTAATACTTGGAATATAGGTAGGACAAAAACTGGTGATGGAAACCTCGAAGACAAGGGGCTCTGGGAAAGATGGGATAGAAAGAGGACACTCATTTATTATTTTCTTTCTTCCATCTTGGCCAGAAAGGATGAGGTAGCAAAATGGCTTCTTTATAAATATTCTTAGATTAATGATAGTTCACCTTAAACCTAAGTGCAAAATCTGGTCTTGTCAATACTATGTATGCTAATTTAAAGAGCCTAAATTTTGTTGAATCATAAATAATGATGAAGAGGGTATAATGAACTTTCCTGCATCTTAACCACTTTTCTGCCAAGGAGAATGAATAATTGAATGCATGCTATACGATTAAAAAGCATTTCTATTTTGTTATATTTAAAGATGATGAACTTTTTACTAAGGGGATACTAGTATAGTATATAGAGCTGTGGACTCATGTACTTTCTAGATTTAAGTTGTGGATCTGAATTCTCTTCTGTGCAATAAGAGAAGTCAATGAATGCCATAGACTTGGAATTCGTTATCTATAACTTCCTTGCTACTTGTTAGTGACAGCCAAGTATGAACGGCACTTAAGCCAGGATAACAATTGTAGCTAACTTTGCCTACCTAATCCAGCCTTTGCTTTAAGACTTCTGCCATTTCCAGAGGCAGGCAGAGTATTTGACTTTTTCATAGTAATTTTAGGAAGTTTTTCTTTAGTCAAACCAAAACTCTTAACTGTATCTCCCAGCTCGATCCCTCTTGGGCCATGCAGGCCAAGTTGAATCCTCCAAATGAAAAGCCTTCAGGTTGGTGAAGACAGCTAACAAATCCCAACTCCTCTTCTCTTGGTTAATATCCCCTTTCTCATGCGCCGTGATCTCAGGGCTCTTCACCATCTTGCACTCCCTCCATTTTAGCTATGTCTTTCCTTAGGTGTAACATTCAGAGCAGAACAATGTGATCTAAGTAGGCCTGGGTACTCTCCAGTAGTGCTAGTAACTGGACTGTCATTTCCTTTGTCCTTGAATTTGACCTGAGATTGCATTAGCCTCTTGGGCTACCACATCTCATCTCGATTGATTTACATTGAATTTTCATATCACTAAATCTTCCAGGTCTTTTTTCAGATTGATTGCTACTCAGTTTCACATTCCTCATTTTGCTCTGGTGAAGTTGATTTTTTTGTCTTGAATTTATTATTATTATTATTATTCTTTTTGCCTTTGTTTGATTTAGGTTTGTGATTGCATTGTTATTGGGAACTCCTGATGAGGAAAGTTCCTCTGATGTTGTTCAGTCATTTCAGTTGTATCTGACTCTGTGACCCCATGTGATGTTTTCTTCTTGGCAAAGATACTGGAGTTTGCCATTTCCTTCTCCAACTCATTTTACAAAGGAGGAAACTGAGGCAAGCAGGGTTAAGTGGGGTCACATAGCTAGTAAGTACCTGAGGCTGTATTTGAAATCTTCTTGACTCCAGGCTCTATCCACTGTGCCACCTAGCTGCCCTGCCTCTGATGTTATAGAACTGTAACATTTTTTGTTTGTTTGTTTTGGGTTTGGGTTTGTGGGTTTTTCTTACCCCCATTTTATAGTCTCAGATGGTTGACTGGGGCATTAATGTCAGAGATGGGACTTAAACCCAGGAATTGCCTCCTGAAACTTAAGGTTTGAGATCTCTTTTTTTTTTGCTTTTTTGGAGGGAGGAAGGCAGGGCAATTGGGATTAAGTGACTTGCCCAAGGTCACATGGCTAGTTTTGTGTTAAGTATCTGAGGCTGGATTTGAACTCAGGTCTTCCTGATTCCAGGGCCAGTGCTCTATTTACTGTGCCACCTAGCCGCCCCTAGGTTTGAAATTTAATGGGAACATAGTTTAATGTCATGCTTTAACCCAGTGTTCTAACCCATCAGGATCTTTTGTTGTGGCCCTCATTCCTCATGTTAGCTGACTCTTTTAGCATTGTGTCATTGCCATATATAATAAGAAGTTAATTGCCTTTACCAAAGTCATGCTTAAAAAGATGCTGAACAGCAAAATTCCAGGGACAGATTCCTGGGGGCCTTCCACATGACTGTTCAGTGCAGTAAGCCATTAATATTATTGCCTCTTCTTTGTCTCTTCAGTTCTAAGATGGGCCATCATTTAGCCCAAATCTTTTGTTCTTGTATGAAAGAACAGCATGAAAGGATTAGAAAGAAGACTTTCTAGGACACATCTGAGGTCAAATGTATTTTTAAAACCCAAGTAAATAATAGTATTCTCCTGTTTTACTAGGCTAGTAATTCTATAAAAAATGAAATAAGTTTAGATTTGTCAATTTGTTTTTGAAGTCATACTAGCTCTTTGTATTTATTGCTTCCTTTTTAAAATGTTTGTTAACTGGTTCTTTATAGGAACTATATAAGTATGTTTACAGGCCTGAAGGTTTTTGGGTTTTTTTAAAAGGCTTCTTTCTTATTTAAAAAACAAAAACCCGGCTGCCAGGGGGTGCAGTGAGTAAGAGCACTGGACAATCCCCCCCCCCCCCCCCAGATATTTGTTTTTTCTCTAACCCTGTGGTACCTACCTCTTTTATTCTTTACTCTCTTTAAAGATCACTGGTAGTTCTTCAGCAATTCTACCTTCTAATTCTTTTAGAATTCTTGGGATGTTCTGGTGAGTTTGATTTAAACTTATCAAAGGCAACTTAGTACTCTTATCTTCCTACTTATCTTGAGTTCTTGAGTTTTGCTGCCTACTAGGCCATTTGCTTGGTCTACTCAGCTACGAGAAATTATTCTCCACCAAAAAATACCAAATAAACAAGATTTGAGTAGTTTTGCATTCTTATTTATGGCCTGTTATATCTTTTTCCAATTTTTTCCTTTTTCTGAATATAGACAAAAGAGGTGCCTTGATTGAAGTGAATTATTGGCATTAACTATGTGACCTTGGACTAGTCACTTAACTCCTCAGCGCCCTGCCCCAGGCATCTTCAGTAGGTGGCTGATCTGCATCAGTGGAAGGAGTTTCCACACTGGGAGTTCCCTAGACTGGTTCAGTAACAAGTCTAGATGAAAGCCCCTTTCAGCCTTTGGTTATCTTTCTCATGCCTTTCCACCCTCGGTTCAATCTTAATTTTAGCTCTCCTTGCTGTGCTATTCCTTTGTATTCTTTCTGCACTGCCTCCTCTTGACTCTGTCTTCTTTTTCTTTTTTTTTTTAGCTCCATCTTTTACATGTATTTTTAAAAAATCTAAATTGGCCAATTTATTGCTTAAGCATTCATATAGATCTCTTAATCTTCAAGCTTCCCCTTGAAGTATTTTTTTAATGGGTTTCTCTTTGTGTCTTCTTTAGAATTTTATTACTGAACTCTTCCTGTCCCTTCTGTGTTCATGTCTTTGGACACGAAGCCTTTGGAATCTCTTCTTCCAACGTCTAGGATTAATGTCACACTAACTTAGCCTTTCTTCTTATCTCTGTCACAGATTCTGAGATGGATTCTTCTCTATCTCACAAGGTTCCTATTGTTTCTACCTGAACAGCTGGTTCCTCTGTATTGGTGAGGATCAGTTCTAGGACATAACTTCTCTTCTGTTCTTCCTTGACCTTTTGAAGGCGGAAAATTTAATTAAGGCAAGCCAGGCTATTGTTAGATGCTCACGTTTTGGTGGATAAGAAGAGAATTCAGAAGGACAATTGATGCCCTCTGTCCCTGCTTCTCTAGTTGGACCTACCTCTCAGGGTTGTTGTGAGGATCCGATGGAATATTATGTGCTTTGCAAACATTCAAAAGGTACATAAATATAGTAGTTTTTATTATTACTGTCATTTTTATATTCTACTATATCATGACTGTGTGTCAGGCTTGTGACATATTTCCTTAACTCATCTATTTCCCCCTTTTTTTTCTCAGATGCTCTTATAGTATCTTTTGATGAGAATATAGTTTATATTTCTACCTCAGTTAATCTTTACCCAGAAGCTATTCATCATCCTTCCCACCTTTGAGATCTCACCCAGATGTCCCCTTTATGCCAATATACCCCTCATTCCCTTTTCCATTTTCCAAGAGAAAGCCAGTCTCCCATATTTATACCTGCTGGAAGGAGCCCAGAGTATCAGCTCTCCTCCAACCCTTAGGTCTGCTACCCCTCCCCTCACTTGGAAGGGACAGATATGACTGCTCATGTTGTCTCAAGGAACAGGGAACTAATCAGCTGTAATCCTTTGAGCAGTATGGAAGACCACCAGGCTACCTCTATTCTTTAAGGACTTCGACGCCATACCATCTTCCTTGCCCCTTCCATACTCCTGAAAATGACCCACCAGCCCTCTGGTTGTGCCCTCCAAATAGCTTCCTTCCTCCTGATTACTGGTTCTTTACTATATACCCTGCAGCTGAATGCTAAGGACTGTGCGCTTTGCTATTTCCTCTAGGTCTGAACCCTAAATGAACCTTTCTGTGAATCTGTAGACAAACCTTTCTATATTGTGTTGTTACCCTTCTTGAAAGAGCAGAGATTATCTCAGTTTTCTGTATATCCCCCCACCCCCACCGCCCAGCCTTTTTTTCTTTCTTTTTTTTTTTTTTTTTTGAGAGGGAGGTAAGGCAATTGGGGTTAATTGACTTGCCCAAGTTCACACAGCTAGTTTTATGTTAAGTGTCTGAGGCCAGATTTGAACTCGGGTCCTCCTGACTCCAGGGCCTGTGCTCTATTCACTGCACCACCCAGCCACCCCTAGCCCTTAACCTTAATGCAGTGCTTGGTACATGGTTGGCAAATTTTGACTATTTAATAAATGCTTTTTTCATTCATCCATACTTCTCCCTCCTCCCCCTTCCTCTCTGCTCCTGTTCCTAGAATTCCTTACTTGATTGAGAGTAGATTAAAATTGCTTTAAAATGTACAGTGCTGTTCTGCCTCACTCCACCTTTATATATTTTACTACTTTTAAATAGGGTGTATCCTTTCAGAGGCATATTTCAGTAATGATCCCATTCGTGATGTCTCAGTGATACCTGGAAGGTCAAATGTGCTTCCTTGCATTAGTATCTGTAATTCATCCTGTCGGTGATGTATTTTGTTTACAAACGTGCAAGATGATGAACTTCATTTCTGACTTCTTTCTTGAATGTTAAATCTTTTGAATTTCTAGCATAATTTTTTTTCTTTCTATTTCATGTTATCTAACTTGATAAATACATGTGAACAGACCTCTCCCTTTCTCTTTGACAAAACTTGAGGTGAATACATTTCCATAGAATTATAGATTTAGAACTAGAAGGTGCTAGATCTCTCACTGCTCCTTCCTGAACCTTCATGACCACGCTTTTCTTCCTGGTCGTACTTTGGTTCATTTTCTGATTCATTAGTTTAAGTATAGGAGTTGGAGTACTCTGTGTTCCCCATTGCCACTTCCAATGTCACCACTACCATCATCCCTCAGTAATCTTTCCTCCTTTGAGGTTCACTAAATCTGTATCTAACATCCAATCAAAATTCTGGCAGTTTTTGTTTACCTTCCCTCAATGAGTCCAGTGCCAGGCTCATTCGTTTTCTCCTTTCTAACACCTGCTCTTAAAAGCACTAGGTTTTAGCATGCATATTGATGTTCCCTCAAACACCCTTCTCACTTCACAGGACCTACCCTTCTACCTCTCCTCAGCCATACACAAAGACAGTCTTATCCTTCATCTTGCACACCCACAAATTCACATTAACTCTGGAATTTGATGATCAGAACACAGCCTATTGTTCAGCCTCCATACTGACCCTCTTCTCTCATCAGCTGTCACGGAGCTCTATATGGATGAATCTAAGCTAAGATCTATCTGTCCAGCCTTAGCTTCTCTCCTGACCTCCACTCTGACATCTCCAAATGTCTATGGGATATCTTAAAATGGATCGTTTGCAGGCATCTTACACTTATGCCATCCAAAATGGAATTCATTATCTTTTCCCTTAAACTCTCTTTTCTGAACTAAACTGTTACTGGTCAAGGGTACTGCCATTTCCCCAGTCACCTGGCCTTATAACCTAGGTGCCATTCTCAGCTCCTTGCTCTCTCTTACCCCTGTACCCTGTTTGTGGCCACATCTTGTTGATTTTACCTGTGAAACATTTTTCATATAAGCTTCCTTCTCTCTTCTCGATACTCCCATCCCCCTAATACCGGCCCTCACTACCTCATGCCTGGACTATTATATTAGCCTACTCTGGGTCTCCCAGAGATAAACCTTTACCTGTTTTAACTCCTTTCTCCATTAGCTGCCAAACTGATCTTCTTAAATTTTGGGTCTGACACCTCCTCTCTTCAGTAAATTCCAACGACTCCCTGTCACTTCCAGAATCAGATACAAAATCCTGTTTCAAAGCCCTTCATAGTCTGACTTTTCCCCCTTCCAGTCTTCTTATGCTTTACACTCCTCCTTTCTTTCTCCCTCTCCACCCCACACTTACTCTCCGATCTGGTGATTCCTACCTCCTTGTTGTTCCTCAAACAAGACATTCCGTATTTCAATTTGGGGGCATTTTCACTGCTTGTCCCCATGCCTGGAATGCTCTTCCCATACCTACTCCTTTCTCATTCCTACCTTCTGGCCTCCTTAAAGTCTCAGCATCATGTTACCTTCTACAGGAAGCCTTTCCTGATCTCCCTTACTTCCAAAGTGCCTTCCTTTTGCTGATTATTTCCAATTTATTCTGTATGCAGTGTCTTTGTAGTTATTTGGATATGGTATCTCCCATTAGAGGGTGAGTTCTTTGGGAGCAGGGAATGTCTTGCTTTCCTTTCTATAACCCCACCCTCAGTGCTTAGCACAGTGCAGCCTGACACACAGTAGGCACTCAGTAAAGGCTTATTGGCTGAAGGAATGTTAGAATGAAGTTAGAATAGTTTGTAGGCTGGTAACAGCAGAACTAAACTGATCTTTGCTTTTAAAGTGTTCTTTTAATTTTTACTGAGCAAAATTAGAATGAATGATTGTCAATTCTTGTTTTCTAAAAGGTTTATTGTTTTCTGTTTTAGCTTGGTGATCCCGCTATTTTTCCGGCTGTTATTGTGGAACATGTTCCTGGTGCAGATATTCTCAATGGCTATGCTGGTCTAGCCTGTGTGGATGAGCCTAGCGATATGATTACTGAGAGTTCATTGGATGTTGCTGAAGAAGAAATTATTGATGATGATGATATTACTCTTACAGGTGAGTGACCCTAATGTCCCAGACCTTGTAGTTTTGGAAGGGTAGATTCTATGATTTTGATTTGTGATCAGAAAAGCTTGGATAACACTGGGGTAGGTGTACAATTCCAGCATAATTTATGGCTTAAGTTACACAGGAGTAAATACATAAATATATTCCCTTATAGAAATAAGAAACACAAGAAATAAGCATCCTATAAAACTTTATAAGGTAAGAATGGTCTAAAGCCAGTTTTACCTGTCCTGTAGTTGAAGCTTCCTGCCATAATGGAGATGAAACGATTGAAACAATTGAAGCTGCTGAGGCCCTCCTCAACATGGACTCCCCAGGCCCAATGCTGGATGAAAAAAGAATGTGTAAGTTTTTAGGTCTTGTAAGAGTTTATGTGTAGGTGAGTTATAGCCTTAGTAAAAAGCATTTGTCTCCAGCAGAATTTTAAGTTACTTAAATGCATTAACTGGATCCTTTTCCTCTATCATGATGTCTTCCCCATACATATCATGTGCTTGATAAATATCTGTTTTATTTTTAAATAAAGGCAGAAACATTCACTGTTTTCTTGTTATTTGCTTATCCCTGCTTCCCGTCCTCCTCTAAATATTCTGTCTCTGGTGACTGTTATAGAACAACACAGTGTTAATTGTGGTACCCCTTTTAACATGCCTTAAATTTATCTAGGACAGTGTCTTGCATGTGCATTGCTTGTTTTTTTTTTTTTGAGAAAAGTGTATCATAAGGTCCCAATAGAAAAATGGTAGAGAATTCCTATTTTTGCTGAATATATAAAAATATAGGCTTCTATGGACATAATTCTTGTAGGGTTAGTAGTAATTTGTTTAAACAGCTGTCATTATGTAGGTAATATACCATATAGGAGAATATATCCAAATTCTGCTTATAACATTCTGCTTTCACTTTACTGCATCATTTTTGCCATGCTTTATTATGTACTTCAGGCCTTCCTGCAAGGATATTAGTGAAGCTTGGAAAGTTAAGTTGGTAATTATAATTTTTTTTCATCCTAGATAGTTTTTCCTATGGAAATAAAAATTACTGGCCTTTATTTTCTCTAGAGATAATCATTACTTTGTTTCCCTTAGCTAATATATTTGCTTCATCTGAGGATGAGATTGTCGTTGCGCCCATTACCCATGTCTCTGTCACATTGGATGGGATTCCTGAAGTGATGGAAACACATCAAATTCAAGATACCTATGTAGAATCCCCAGAAACTACCATACCAGAACAGCCTAAGAGAAAGAAAGGTGAGGTTAAAGCATTTTGACAAACTTTTCATTGTGGTGTTATATACTTCTTTACTTAACTCTAAATTCTTCCTTAACATTGGCTCAGAAGTAAGATTCCAGAAATGAAAAGAAATGTGAATTTTGTTTGTTTTCTTTGTTAGTCATGTACTGGTACAAACATGTTAGGATAACTAAATTCATGTTTGACTCAGTAATCCAGCATTATCACTTGGTTTTTGAGTCTTCTTTCAGATAGGATATAGACAATTGTCATTGTTTTTGTCTTTCTTTCTTATAAATGACCTTATATAGCTCTTTTTGATTTCCATTGATTTTCATTCTTAATTTTTTCTGCTTTTCTCATAAGAGAACAGTTATCTGACTTGGTAATGCATTTTCTGCCACTGGCTCATTTAAAAAAATATTTATTTAAAAATATTTTTAAGGTTTCTTATATTCTTAAGAGTGTCTAATTGTTGAGTTGAGCCTTATAACCCCATCATTTCAAGCATTGTACTGGTGGTGCATCTTAATTTTAAAAAGACAAATCAACAAAATGCTTCTTAAAATTAAAAAAATATTTTAAATTAAAGTTTTGATGGGTGGATTATAATTAGGCTGGTTGTTTACCACATGGAAAATTAGAAAAGTTTTTCACTCGGTGTACCTTCTTCAGCCCCTGCCTTTTGCTAGTTGAGGCATGCTGCTAAATAAGATTTTGCATGCCAATGACTTTTTTTTTTCAAAGCACACCGCAGGTTAAAGTCATATGAAACTATTGAGTAGGCTTTTCCCATAATTTATTAAGTCACACTAAAATCTTTCAGAGGTAGAGATGGCTACCTGACCAATTGAATGCCAAACTCAAACCTTTTTTTTCCCCTTTTTTTCGGGGGGGGGGCGGGGGGAAGCAGTTGGGGTTAAGTGACTTGCCCAAGGTCACATGGCTAGTTTTTGTGTTAAGTGTCTGAGGTCAAATTTGAACTCAGGTCCTCCTGAGTGTAAGGCTGGTGCTGTATTATTCACTGCGCCACTTAGCTGCCCCCAAATTGAAATCTTTTGAAAGAAGAAGAAAAGTATGTTAGTTTTGGCTGGAATTATGACCAAAATCACACGGACTATAAGCATATTGATATAAATGTAAACCTACTTAATCTACATAGAGAGAAACTGAAAGATTGGGTAGAGGCATGGTACATGGTTTTGTTTTGTATTTTTTTTAAGCATATCTTATAAGAGACTTCTCCTTTTTGTAATAAATAAGGCAGCAGACAAGGGCTGATCATTGTTAGCATTTTCTGTGGTAATGCTATCAACTTTGTCCTTAATGTTAACAGAGATTATTCTGAAATAGTTCTTGTGGTTTTGAACTATCCCGTTATTGCATCCTCTCCCTTAGCTGATGCCTTTCCTTTTATTGGCATCTGTGTAAGAGAATCCTGGAGCTTGACCAGTCTTTCAGATTCCACTCAGATTAAGTTCATTCTGCTTCTTGTCCCCTTTTTAGCTGTGTGGCACCCGGAACAAAATGTCTTCTTTCTCCCTGTCTTTTGGAGCTCTTTCTGGAGTTCCTGCCCATTGGTGATAGTGGTTGGTGGGGTAGTAGTGTGCTTCTTCTTCACAAGTATTGACTCCCTGGATATGATGGCTGGAAGTGGCAACAGGTGGGGAAGCATGTGTGGGACTGCATTCTATTTAGGATTATTGGGTTCTGGGTCCTGGGGTGCTGCCACCAGGGTCTGAGGGGAGGTGGAAGTTGAGGTAGTGATGGTAATTTGATCCACCTGGCACATTCTGTTTCCCTTACCTCCCTCTGACAAGCCCATAGTGTCAGAGACAAGAGGTCTTCCTGATCCCAAGCCTGATCCCAATCAACTACATCATGCTTACCAGCAAACAAAATGTTTGAATTAACTGATTCAAACTATCACAGAGACCATGGCAGTGTTGCCTTCTCTTCCCTCATTAATAACTGTTGTTATCTTTAATATTAGAAAATGATTGTTACATCTTAATTGTTGATCTCTAGAATAGTAGAAGCAGTGAGGTGGAGTCAAGATGGCAGAATGATAGCTTTTTTTTTTTTTTTTTGCTTTTTGATGGGCAATTGGGGTTAAGTGACTTGCCTAAGATCACATGGCTAGTTAGCATTTTTTTCATAGCTTTCCCAGCACAATTCCTCCATAACAACTTAGAAAATGTGCCAGACTGAATTCTGTTCAGGAAAGCCAAGAAAAAGTCAGTAAATCATTTTTTTCCAACTCATGGCAGCTTAGGAAGATAGATAGGTCTGCTGGGCTGGGGGTTGGCCAGGGGTGTAGTGTGGTGGCAGCCACAATGATGGCAATAGCAGTAAGCATTAGGATAGAGAGATCCCAGGGAACCCTTGAACTAGTAAACAGGTACTATCTGCAGCTGTCACCCATCACCCACTTGGGTCACCAATCTAGAGAGGATTGTAGGGTTCTAGCTGAGTTCTGAGGACAAAACATGTTCTGATAATGTAGCCATGGTGTTCTGCACCCAGGCGCATAGCAGTGTCTCAGTTTTAACTTTTGGCCCAGCACTAAGCCTGCACTGGAATAACCAAAGACGAGACAAAAGGGGAGTCAAGCAGTTCAGTTACTCTGAACCTGCAGAACCTCCCATGGGGCTAATAATGACTGAGTTGAGCAACATTCTACTGAAACTCAACCACACACAACCAACAGACCTAGACCTGAGTCAGGACCTTGTAGAGCTCTCCTGGGGATCACACCACTTTGGAAGCACCAAAAACTTATAGACCTCCAGACTGTGAAAATAGCAGAAGCTTAGACCAGACAACCCTCTTCAGCTTCTATCCCTACCCCCCTCAGAAGTAAACAGAGCCCATCTCAAATATAAAGTCCAAAGTCAAGGAGGATGAACCCTGACTATAAAGAATTACTGTGGTGACAGAAGAAGCTCAAAATGCAAACTTAGAAAAAGAGAATGATTTCAGAACATCTACAAGTAAAGCCTCAAAGAAAAATGCAGATTTAATAAAGCCTAATAAGAAATCTAATTCTAGAATGATAAAAGTATCAGTCTTTGAAATCTGTAAAACAAACTCTCTCTCTCTCTCTCTCTCTCTCTCTCTCTCTCTCTCTCTCTCTCTCTCTCTCTCTCTCTCTCTCTCT
>NW_027187341.1:11103673-11153496 GCF_028583685.1 Petaurus breviceps papuanus | reverse complement strand
TCTCTCTCTCTCTCTCTCTCTCTCTCTCTCTCTCTCTCTCTCTCTCTTTCTCACTCTCTCTCTCAAGTTAATCCTTAGTATCATTGCTGTGAAACCTTCCCCATTTTTTCTCCAGTTTACTGTGTAGCCACTTCACTGGGGCATCTAAGGAAAACAGAAGAGATAAGAAGGAACTTCTCAAATGGAGTCAGTCTCAGTTCTCTATTCCCAGAAGTTAGCCATATTCCTCACTAGGCAGGAGGCTTATGTCCCAGAACTAGAGAAATCGGCTCACAAGGTTGTCCTAGGTCCCTGGAGCAGCAGAGTGAGCCATGGGGTTTTTCTTCCATCTGAGCTCTTGGTAGCTCTCTTGAGGTTCCCTGACAAAGATTGCTCTGATCTCTGGCAGGATGGGAAGTATTCGAACAGAACCGGGAGGATTCTGTCAGGGGTGTTACAGAACGAACAGTCTTCAGGTGGTGGTTGAGCTAAGTGATCTCTCAGGCCCCTTCCAGCCAGGAGGTCTGTGATTTTAGGTAAAATTGTCAGTGGATAAAGCTTATCTTTGAGCGACCGATAAGGTATATCCTCTAAAGGCTGATTAATGCCCCTCGATTGCTGTCTGGAATTTGGGTAGCTGACATGTGGACATTAGGTTTTCCCTCAGAAGTGGCTACTTGAGGCTTAATATTTATTTACCACATAGTTCAATCTCTGTTGCTTTCTTATTAAAAATATTTTATGAAAATAAATCTAAATATTTAATTTCTTTATTATAATTACTATTTAGAGCCCAAGAAAAAATGAATGGCAAGATTTCAAGAACTAAAATATCCAGGGAGTATACAGTACAGTTTGTTTATCACTGGACTCAGCTGTTACCAATCCCTGCTAATAACCAAATCTTAGCTTTTCTGCCTATTCTTAGCAAACTTCTTTCTTTCACCTAACGTGAAATACCCTTATGACTTTTCCTTTTTCTGCCTGAATTGAATACTTGGCTCCTGCCTTCTCACCATGCTAAGCTTTTCCTAATGAGTTTCTTACTATCTTATTCTCTGTTGTGTTCTTGCCAGATCATGAAGGCATTGAAAAGTAAAGAGCTGTTTGGTTATATTTCAGTGCATACAGCCCTCATTGCTTTTTTGCCTTCCAGTCAGCACAGCATTTGTCTTACCTCCTCTCCTGGGCATCCTTGCTCCTGTGTGGCTTTTCTTGGAAGCTTTGACCTGGTGAATGAGCAGTTTGCCTTGGATGCTTTGGTCTTCTTTTTTGGGGGGGAATTTCTCAGCTAGGTATTAATTATAATCTGATTAACTCTATTAACACCAGTGTTTGAATCATTATTTTCTTTCCCTCTAACTACCATTTACCCCCGGAGAAAATAAATAAATCAAACTTTGCTGCATTTTTATATCATATTCTGTCTCATTGGTGAGTCATTTCAGTCATGTCCGACTCTTTGTGAACCCATTTGGGGTTTTCTTGGCAAAGAGTGATTTGCCATTTCCTTCTCCAGTTCATAACAATGATCCTGTGATCATAAGGGATATGGTGAAAATTTATGATTCAGCTGGAGTAAATAAATACCCTAAGGCAGAACTTGAACTGGGGTCCTCACATTTTAGAACTAGTATTTTTTTCTGATGCACCATGATTGATCCCTTCATCTGACCCTTGGGCAAGGAAAAAAAATTTAAAGGGGTCGAGGGGGGGTCTACTGGTTTTGCCTAATCCACCAGTGCTGTTCCCAGGTTACCTGAGGTAGACAACCATCTTTTGAAAGAGGAGATAGTATTTATTTACCCCATAGTGAGGAGATCTTCCAAATATTTAGGTATTCCCAGAGCCAAGCATCTGTCAGAGAACAAATAGGTGCAAGATAATATTTGCTGAAAAACCTGAGAGACACCGTCTCCTGGAGCATCTTATAAAGGAAGGATCTGGGATTCTTCAGAAGGGGCCACAGAGAGATTTCCTGTCCTGTTTATATCCTCCATCCACCCTTCCCCCTACCCAGTTGATCCCAGAAAAACTTTCGTTATCCTGCTTTCTACAACCCATCTGCTCCTTCTCCATCCTTTTCTGTTATTGGATGATATGAATACTTAGATGACCTTTTTCTAGACAGTTGTCCAATTAGAAGCATACGCTATGAAAAACCTACCATGGTAGAAATATCTCAAGGGCCCAGTCTTACCTTAGGTAGGTCTTAACATACTTTTTATAGGGAATATTCATTCAGATTTCCTTAAATTGTTGCTCATAGTTTATGGAAGTTCAAGGGAATATACATGTGTATCTATGTGTATATTATGTATATGTGTGTATGTATAGATATTGCAAGACAAGAACCTCTTTTTCTTTTTTTTTTTTTTAAAGCATTTGGGGTTAAGTAACTTGCCCAAGGTTACACAGCCAGTTCTTTTTTGTGTGGGTGTTAAGTATCTGAGGCTGGAACCAGGTCCTCCTGACTCTGGGGCTGGCACTCTTACTCACTGCGCCACCTAGCTGCCCCAAGATCCTTTTTTTCTTGCTTTTTGGAGGGGCAATTGGGGTTAAGTGACTTGCCCAAAGTCACACAACCAGTTTTGTGTTAAGTTTCTGAGGCTGGATTTGAACTCAGGTCCTCCTGACTCCAGGGCTGGTGCTCTATTCACTGCACCACCTAGCTGCCCCGCAAAACAAAATCTTAAACAGGGACCTGAGACAGAACTCATTTACCAGTGGCTGAAATAGTGCTTTTAATGTGATACAAATTTGATTGTTAGGGTATTCTACAAGTTGTTGCCTAGTGAATTGAACGATGAGAGGATCAAATGTTGTGGATTGTTAAAAACATATGGAATGCTAGGAAGTGTCAGTAAGTCAACAGCAGTTTCAGAGTGTCTGCTAAACTAATGTAGGTGACAGCATCAGGCACTTACTAGGACAGAGAAAATTGAAACTGAAATCTCTGCCGTTGAGGAACTTCCATAGAAGATGGAATAAACACAGGACATAGTAGACAGAATAAACTGATATATTGAAATCAGAAGTGGATTGGTTCATTTTGAGTCCAGAGATATGAAGCACACAGAGAGACAGAAACATCAGTGTGTCAGGAAACTGGCACATCTGCTTTTACATGTATAGGTCAGAACTTTTCAGCAGTGTTCTGAAGTGATAAAACTGAGGTTGAGTAACTTTTGTCTATGATCATTTTATTAGATCCTTTCCCCAGTTCATTAGCTGCTTCTACTCTGTATGTAAAATGCTCTATCCATTCTTATGTTCTGTTTTGTGAAAATTATTTTTCTTTATAGTAAGTAAATTAATTTTTTTTGTGACAAAAACACATGAACTATAATAAAAAATTAGATTTTAAGCAGCATATCAAAATCTGAGATGAAAATGATCTGTTCTTTTTTCTTGGAGCTTTGAAAAGGGATTTATGTATAATTGGCTTGGTTTCAGGGAGAAAAACTAAACCACCTCGACCAGATTCCCCAACTACTACACCAAATATATCTTTGAAGAAGAAAAACAAAGATGGGAAGGGTAAGAACCACAACTTACTTATAATACGTTCTTGTGAAAAACAGTCAGAATTGAAGAGCTTTTGGGGTAACAGAAGGGGTGAGTCCAACAGCTTTCCTGACATGCCAAAATTGGTTTCACTACTGCTACATGCCCATGATAAGGTTGTCGCTTCCCATCAAGGAAAACAAAGCCAAAGATATCCCTTTTTTGTCTGAATTTTATCTGTTAGCAGCGTAATCTATTTTTCAGCCTAGTGATGGGGCTCTTGGAAAAACTATTCAACTAATTGCATTTTCAGATCAGAAACGCTTTCCTGTATGTCATCATTGTTGGTACTAGTTTCACAGATAGCTTCCCATCTGTCCATTTCTAATGTAACAAATTTGAAGATGAGGCAGATTGTTAAAGCTGGTTACTAGGCAGGTTTTAACTGTAAGAGTAGCTTCTACAGTTTAAATGTAACTGTTGGTAACGTTTTATCGAGGATACTTTTTTCCCATTTAAAATCAAAGTAAAACCAGCAAATAAGGCTTTGTTCTGAGGTTATTACTCCAAGACTGGTCTCTTAAAATCTTAGAATTTAACTGCAACCATATTGGGATACTAAGCCAACTGTTATGACTGAAAAGTCATCATATGGCTATAACTTTTAAGTGCAATTGGGTAAACTGACAGAATTTTTTATTTTTTAAAATGGCAATTTTTTTAGCTGAATGAGTTCTAGAAATTTATTAGTCCATTTCTGTCCTGTAAGCCATGAAGTGTAACATATGCCAGGTCAAATGCCCAAGAAATATCAAATAGGACTAAAATACTAGACTTTTTCTCAGTCTCATTTTAAAAAAATATGCTATTGTCTTATTCTAAAAAATTCTCTTTTGGTTGATGCTAGGAGGAAAATAGGGGGAAAAAATTAAAAACCCAAACCTTTGTTTCAGGAAATACAATTTATCTTTGGGAGTTCTTATTAGCACTTCTTCAGGACAAGACTACCTGTCCCAAATATATCAAGTGGACCCAGCGGGAGAAAGGAATTTTTAAACTAGTGGATTCTAAAGCTGTGTCTAAGTTATGGGGGAAACACAAAAACAAACCTGATATGAATTATGAAACTATGGGAAGAGCTCTCAGGTATGTTGTTTTAATAGTTTGTTGTATCTGTATCATGAAAGCTAAAAGTGGGTATGTTTCAGAATAGTAAAGTATTACTATAAGCTATATTATGTTTGAGTATTAAAAGTAATATTAATTGTAGATAGCAGCATATGCTTAAATTGAAATATTAAGATTTTTCTTCTGGGGAAGGAAGTGGTGCTTTTATAATAATACTCTTATGTCCTATGAGGTGGCATACTTAATCATTTGAGGTCCTAGTCCTGTTTTTGGACTTAAAAACAGGAAATAATGTGTAAAGAAATAAGTTGTGGTTGACATTTGTTGTGCAGGGGTTAGAAAATTCTGAGCTGTGGTCCTCACAGGAATTATGAATCAGCCACAGTGTTCTAAAAATCTTGCACCATTAAGCTGTATCAGTACAAAGGACAAATGAAATGGCATATAGAGTAAGATGTGATTACCTAGGAGTAATTTGATTTTCAAATACAACATTTATATTCCTGCATTTGAAGAAATATGTGTTAGATGCGAAGTTTATTTTAACTATCACAAAATTTTTTAATCAAAATGACCAATTTACTGCAGAAACTTATTTTAGTTTCGGTGTTGTTAAAGTCAGATAATTTTGACTTAAGGCTGCAATGATTCTATATTTGAAGGAGATAAAATGACAATGGGTTATATATGGTATTCTTTTTTTAACCTTTTAAAACTATATTAAAACTGTTAACAGAATTATCTTTTTTTTTTTTAAGGTATTTAGTTCACCTGAAAAATCTTGTATCACTTCTACTGGAGTTTATAAATAACAGCTTGTCAAATTAGCAAAATCATGTTGTTGTTTTTTTTTTCCTGAAATTTGATTTTTTTTTGGATTTGATTATCTTTTTTTTTTTTTTTTTTGCTTTTTGGAGGGCAATGGGCAATTGGGGTTAAATGACTTGCCCAAGGCCACATGGCTAGTTTTGTGTGTGTCTGTGTGTGTGTTAAGTGCCTGAGGCCAGATTTGAACTCTTGATTATCTTTTAATAAAGCTAATGACAAATATGATGAATCACACTACTTGCTATATAGCTATATATTTATGAGTTAATTCCATTTACATAGGAAACAGTTTTAAGCCTAACAATGAACACTTATGACATTTCTAGGCCCAACAGAATCTAGGCAATTTTGCTAATAATGGAGGCAAGGAAAAGTCCAGAAAATCCAAATTTATCAGTATTTCTTGTTTCTTTTTCGTGTTTATGTTACTTTCAGTTTCTTTCTGTATGATCTTTATATTGCAGCTGTTAATCATAGTTGGGGCAGCTAGGTGGCACAGTGAATAGAGCACCAGCCCTGGAGTCAGGAGGACTTCAGCTCAAATTTGGCCTCAGACATTTAACACTTACTAGCCATGTGACCTTATCACTTAATCCCTTCCCTCCCTCCAAAAAGCAAAACAACAACAACAAAATCATGGTCAAGTTGACATTCTTGAGATTATCCTTTTGTTACCACAGTCTCTCAGAACTTAGTATAAACTGTGAAATAGCAAAAAGGCAGAAGAGGAGGTGGAGAGGTGTGGAGCTAGAGACTGATATAATTTACATCCTGGATTCATTCCCTCAATCAGGAATCAGTTTGTGGTTGGTAATTATTTCTGTGTATAGGTAGACAGAAATACATATCTATGTAATTATAATAATGGCCTAATTAAAAGAAGTGTTTATGGTAGTTCCCAGAAAGGAATTTAAAAAAGAAATGTGCTGAAGGTCTTGTGGTGTAAATGTTTTTAATAACTCTTTACTCAATCATGTCTATGTGTTGAAATAGGTACTATTACCAAAGGGGTATTTTGGCTAAAGTGGAAGGTCAGCGCTTGGTATATCAATTTAAGGAAATGCCAAAAGACCTTATTTACATAGATGATGAAGATCCAAGTTCCAGTCTGGAATCTTCAGATGCATCATTGTTATCTTCAACAACCACTTCTAGTAGAAACCAACCCAGCAAATCCAGAGTGTCTTCAAATCCAGGGATAAAGGGAGGATCCACCACTGTTCTGAAACCAGGGAATTCTAAATCTGCAAAAGCCAAAGAACCTGGGGAAGCCACACAGACACACCTGTCTGGTCTGTCACCTGAGGTTGTGAGGACAGTTCAGTCATCACAGGCTCCACATCCTGTCCAGCTCTTTCGGACTGTTCACCTTATGCAGCCGATACAAGCTGTTCCAGAAGGTCAAGGAGCTGCCAGTAATGTGCAAGATGAAACATTAAATTCTTCTCTTCAAAATATTAGGTAATAAATAGGTTACTTAATTATAGACTTTTAATTAGTAGATTATTAGGCCTTATTTGTGCATGATGGGGGGTGGTCTATATTCTGAAATGAAATTATGTGGATCTCAAGCTAGATTATAGAGGCCACAAATCTTTTATCATTGTTAGGGCTAGCCTAAGTTGCATGGGGGTGGGAGGGAAGGGGCAGGGTGGGCAGGTATTTAGGATATTGTACCTATCACAAGTATCAATCTGGTATAATTACATGATTTTCATTTTTTAAATTTATTGTTTTACCTATCCTTCTTAGTACAGCTTAATGTACCTGGATTGAACCAGACTAGGTATGATACAAGTACATAAAAATCCATATACAAAAGCTTAGGAGCTTTTCTTTGCCTCTGATAGAACTGGCAAAGATCAAGCAAAATAGGCATTTATAGCTTTATAGGCATCTAGGTGTAGGTTCAGTGGATAGAGTCAGGAAGCACTTGGGTTCAAATTTAGTCTCAGACAATTAGCAGCTGTGACCATGGGTAAGTCACTTAACTTTGGGAAGCTAGGTGGTCCAGTAGATAGCATGCTCAGGCCTGGAGTCAGGAAAGATTCATCTTCCTGGGTTCAAAGTGAACTCAGATATTTACTAGCTTTGTGACCCTGGGCAAGTCACTTTACCCTATTTCCCTTAGTTCTTCATCTGTTAAAATGAGCAGAAGATGGAAATAGCAGATCACCCTAGTATCTTTGCTAAGAAAACTCCAAATAGGGTCATGAAAAGTTGGGCAGGACCAAAAAAAAAGGCTGTAAATAACAACATACCCTTATAAATTATCCTTGTTGGGAGCTTTTTCAATTTGCATTTAATCCCAAAATAATATTCTTGGTGGAGAGGTACCATCATAGCATTGCTAAATGGCCCAGATAAACTAGATGGTCATGTAACTAGTGACTGGTAACTAGGGTTGCTTTATAAATTGTTTATTTACAGAGGATCTTTAACTACTCAGTAGGAGTTGAAAGGAAAAAAAAAACTTTATTAAACATTTAAAAGATTTCCCTCTCTGTCCCAGATTATGATATGAACAAGCACAGTGGCAAAAAGTCCATTTCTGTTTGGACTAATCTTTTGTATAAATAAGGGAAGGAGCATGGCATTTCCTTATGTTTGGGGAATGAAAAGAAGGGGAAAAGATAAGACAACTGGATCTTTTAGTGTAGTTTTGTTAGTTTGTTTGAATTGTCAGTTTCTATGGTATCAACACCTTGAGCCCAAAGATGAGTGTTTCTGGTGAAAAGATTTTTTGTGGATTATTTTATACTACTTTGGTGATGAAAAGATTTCTTTAGATTCCCACACTTGTGTGTTCCAGAGCATTTCAGTATATAGATTTTAGACCTGTAGAATCAACATTTGATTTAAACTAATTTCAGATGTGGAATTGAGGGTGAACGACACTTTGAAATTAGTGTGCAAATTTAACTTCATTTTATCCCAGAGTTTCTATGCAATAATCATATTTTTAGACTTATTTTAACAAAGATTTTTTTGAGCAAGGATATGTTGTCTACATGATAGAAGATAAACTGTTTGATTTTTTTTGTGTTTTTATCCCTAATACCTAGCTTCTAGCAGACACTTATTTAAGAAATGCTTATTTGATTGGCTGATTAAAAAAAGTGACACTATATAAAAAAAACAGTTCAAGTAAGAGCATTGTTAGGGAACCATATTGTAAGAGATCTTAGAAGGAAAAAGGTTAGTGGGTTAGGAAGAGCAATGGTGGGGTATAGATTGCTTTGTTTTATGCATTTTCATGAAAACTGCTTTCCAATAAATCATTCCCTGTAGTTTTTTTCTTTTTTTTTTCTTCTCTTCCTTCCTATATCTATCTCTCCCTTTCTCACCCCCAGCCTAGTTAAGAAAGTGGACAAAATTCTCTACTTTGTGCTCCACCACTCTTCAGAGTTGAGAGGAAAAATGTATTACTACAGGAAAAAATAGTCATCTGGAATGCTCATTGATCATTGCATTTGATCTGAATTGTTTTGTATTTTAGTGTTATACTCATTTATTTGTAATTATTATTAGTTATTGTGAGTATATTCTCCTAGGTTTTTTTTTTTTTGTTCTATTTGCTCATTCAGATCTTCTCATGTTTCTCTGAATTCCTCATATTGGCCATTTTTCAGGGCACAATACTTTATTATGTTCATATCATACAATTTTTTCAGCCATTCCCTAACTGTTCAGTCATTTTTTAGTCCTGTATGACTGACTCAAAACCCCATGTGGGGTTTTCTTGGCAGAGATACTGGAGTGGTTTGCCATTTCCTTCTCCAACTCATTTTACAAACAGGGAAAACTGTGCATATAGGCTACTTCATTTTTTTCCAGAATTTATTTATTTTTAGTATTCAACATTCATTTCCACAAGATTTTGAGTTCCAAATTTTCTCCCCATCTTTCACCTACCCCCTACCCCAAGATGGCAGGCATACTGAATACCCCTTCACCCAGTCTGCCCTCTCATATCCCTCCCCTTACCTCTTTCCCCCCTACTTTTTTGTAGGGCAAGATGGATTTCTATACCCCATTACCTGTATATCTTATTTCCCAGTTGCACATAAAAAGTTTTTTTAAACATTTGTTTTTAAAACTGATTCTCTTCTTCCCTCCTCACCCACCCCCACTAAGAAGAAAAGAAATTCAGTATAGGTTATACATGTGTAGTTATGCAAAACATTTCCATAGTAGTAATACTGTGAAAGATTAACTGTATTTCCCTGTCCTATCCTGCCCCTCATTTATTCTAGTTTCTCCTTTGACTCTCCCTTTTCAAAAGTGTTTGCTTCTGACTGTCCCCTCACCCAGTCTGCCCTCCTTTCTGTGATCCTACCCCCCTTTTCCCTACTTTCTTGTAGAGTAAGGTACCTAATTTAGTGTGTATGTTATTCCCTCCTTAAGCAAAATTCAATGAGAGTAAGGTTGACTCATTCCCTTTCACCTCCCTACTTTCCCCCTCCATTGTAACAGCTTTCTTTTGCCTCTTTTGTGTGAGATTATTATAGTTGACTTTAGCAAGAAGTTTGATAAGAGAGAACCTAAATATACCTTGGTAGCTTGAGGTAATAGGAGAGTTCAAAGGAAGCTTTTACAAAATTGAGGAGGTGTAAAGATTTTTTGTGCAGAAGTAACTTTTTTTTTTTTAAGCAATCGGGGTTAAGTAACTTGCTCAAGGCTACACGGCCAGGTGTTTCTGGGTGGGTTCTAAGTGTCTGAGCCCAGATTCGATCCCCAGGCCATCCCAACACTGGAGACGGTGCTCTTACTCACTGTACTACCTGGCCACCCCGCAGAAAAAAATACATGAAAATATTGGCATGTGAAAAGATAAATTAGTCTTATTATCTTTGGCCCAAGAAGTCAGAACTAGGTTTAATGGTAGAAGTTATGGAGAGGTAATTCCAGTCTGTGAAAGTAAGATAGAAGATTTTGCAAGGAAAGGGAATAACTTGTCATTGGAGGTCACTTAAGCAGAGACTAATTGACCTTGTCAGGGATGTTGCAGATGACAGATAATTTGGGTTGGGTTTAGACCAGATGACCCTCTGTGGGTCTTTCTGTGTCTGTCAAACAGAGGCTGGAGCTGCTGAGGTGGAAGTTACCCCTGTTGCATCATATGTCATTGTTTTTAGTATAACCTGTTTAGCGGTCTTGTTCTTTATGTATCTTTCTTAAATTGCTGGCTCTAAATAATTTTTCTGCATTGCATAAGAATGAAGCTTTTTGACTTTGAGGATCTTATCCACATTGCTTGCTTTTTTCCTACTTTATTTTCCCCCTTTTCCCTCCTGCTTTGAGGGGACCCCAGATAAAATGCAAAGATGGTGGCCTTCTGATGCATCTTTGAAACCTTATTGTTGTTACAGGATGTTACAGGTGTAACTCCTGGATATGGATTTGACTTCTGGCTATTACTTCCCCTCCCCTAAGAAACCTCCCTTTCCTCAAGATTTTTTTTAGCCCATAAATCGTAATCTATATCTCTTGGCAGTTGTTTTTTGAGTCCCTTCTGATACCCAGTCTCGGATGAACCACTGCAGACTTTGAGATATACTTTTTGTCTCCCTCTACTTCAACTTGTCATTCATTCCCCTTTTATTCTTCTTATGTTTGTTCCTCTGTATGCTTTCTCCATTCCAAAATAAATCCATGCTATAGCTGGAAGAGTCCTAGAAGATCGAGTTCAGGCACTCTAAAGAGGTACATAGACAGATTCAGAGGGCCTTTGAATTTGTATGGGTAAAAAAGTTACATCTTTATTTTCATTAACTTCTAACTGAAATTTAGTATTTCTCTTCATTTAATTTAAAAAATTATTCTGGTAACAGGGTCATAGGTTTCACTAGACTGCTAAAGGGTTGTCCATGACACAGAAGAGTTAAGAACCCCTGATCTATTTCAGTCGCCCCTTTAAACAGTAGAAAAAACTGAGGACCCCCGATTAATTTGCCCACTGTCACCCAATAAGTGACAGAGCTGGTATAAGATTGCAGATTCACAACTTTCCCTTTAAATAAAATAAATAGAACCTATTTTAAAATGTTTATAGCAATAGAGAATGTAAATGAAATCTTTAACTACCCTTAATTATTAATTTAATTTATACATATATAATGTTATATGTTATTATATAATATATAGATTAAATTTGTATTTAATTTAAATTATTAAAATATAGAAAAAATTAACTACCTTGTAAAGTCCTTAGCAAAGTACCTGGCACATAATAAATACTATGTAAATGTTTGTTAATTAATTATTACTGGTATTTCTAAGTAATAAGAGGAAGTCGGGAAGGGATTAGAAACTTGCTGAAATCATTTGCAAAGTGCCATATTACCTATGGATGCTCCTCTTCTTTTTTCTGGTTCTATCAGATAGAATACCTGGTATTTCTGAAAATTTGAAATTTCCCTTTCTATATATACAAAACTTGTAACCTTATTAATGCAGTTTAATAATTTCTAAGAGTAACTTAGCTATTAGCTATTTGAATTAACAATCTTATTACCTTTGTAAGTGGCTAATTTAGAATAGCATGTTGTCTGCAGAAAATCTAGCTTTACATTCAACTTAATGTTTGGGAGGGACCCAGCTGCATTTCAGAATCTCAGCTTTATCTGTGACATTTGTATCTTACATTATAAAATGCCAGTTTTACAATTTTGATTCTCTGCAGTTATGTTCTTGTGAATAATAGTTACTGGTTTATTTGGTAGTTAGTAAAGGCTTTTTGATCCATTGTATGAGTCTCTGGTGAAAATATTTAATGTAATTGAAAAGGAACTCAAAGAACCCTGCCACAAAATGTGATCTTAAACAAAGGTGTGGTGATTGGTTGTTCTGTAGAGGCAAAGAAAAGATGATGAGATTGGAGCAAGGGAGGGGAGGGAGAGTAGCCACTGAAAAGGCCATAGAGGGAGATGGAATGTTTTTTGCAAGCAGTAGCAAAGAGGCTGCTAGTTGTCACTGGATCAGAGAGTACAGGGTGGTTAGTAACTTGTGAGAAGACTAGAAAGGTAGGAAGGGGCCATGCTGTAAAGGACTTTTCCAAACAGAGAACTTTACATTTGCTGTGAGAGGTAATTGGAGTTTACTGAATAGTGGTGGGGGGTGGGGAGGTGACAGTAGAGGGTACTCTAGAGGGAGGAGACTTAACAAGAAGGCTTATTGCTGTAGTGCAGGCATAGGGTGATATGGAAATGCAAAATTAGGGTGGTGGTGGCTGTGTGAGTGGAAAGGATAACAAAGAAATTTAGGAATTATAAACTGAAAAAAATGTTTTTAATGACAACAACCCCCACTTAATTTTTCTATATTTTATAGTCATGTGTCTCCCTTAGCATTTGTATGGGGTTGTAGGGCACATTGGTCATACAACTTATTTTGGTCAAAGAATGACATTTAAAAAGAATCTTGTCTAGTAAGCATAATTTTCATTTTAAAAGACATTAACTATGTCCCTGGATGTATTTTCATTTTTCTTGCTTCTGTTTTGCAATTTCAACAGGACTCTTCAGACTCCTACCCAAGTTCCTGTGGTGGTTTCTCCTGGGAATCAGCAGTTGCATACAGTCACACTCCAGACAGTGCCACTCACAACAGTCATAGCCAGCACAGATCCAGCATCAGGAGCTGGGTCTCAGAAATTTATTTTACAAGCCATTCCATCATCACAGCCTATGACTGTCCTGAAAGAAAATGTCATGCTGCAGTCTCCAAAGCCAGGCTCTCCTCCTTCCTCTATTGTTTTCAGTCCTGCCCATGTACAACAGGTTCTTACTAGCAACGTCCAGACCATTTGCAATGGGACAGTCAATGTGACCTCATCTCCATCCTTTAGTGCTACTACTCCTGTGGTGACCTTTTCCCCTCGAAATTCACAGCTGGTTGCTCACCCACCAGGCACGGTGATCACTTCAGTAATCAAAGCACAGGACACAAAAGAAACTGTTATACAAGAAATGATGAAACAGGAGGTGGAAGAGAACAGGATAGAAGACCTTGAACAAGCAGAGCAGAATATTGAGTTGCCGCCACAGCCCATTGTGGTGATGGTGTCAAGTTCCAATGAATTCCCACCTCAGGTGGCTGTGAAAAGAGACAGTGAACAGTTGGAACCCCCTTCTTACTAAGATACCAAACAAATTATGGATGATTTATTTTTTTAAATTACTGCAACATTTTTTGGTTATGTATAAAGGATTTGATTTTGAAGCAAATGTTACAGAGCCCCATAATTTTGGCAGTTATTAGTCATAACTTAGTTGTGCTTTTCTGTTAAAAGTTAAAAACAAAAAAAATGCTGCACTTGCTCTAAGGACATATTTTAGAATTAAAGCATGAAGGAACATGCATTTTATATTATGAAGGCTTTCTTTTGAGATCTTTGACTCAATTGCTACAGTTTAATTTTTTTTTTAAGTCCTCTTTCTGATTCTCCATTATAGCTAGTTTCCTATGTAAATATGTTAGTTCAATGTAAGGCAACAGTGAGTTTATATAGAAACTTATGTTCATTCCACTTGTATAAAGCCTATCTCATGATATACATTTTAAAAATTGATTTCAGTTGCCCATCTGCTTCCCATTGGTAACACTGTGCCACAAAGAATTGGTGTGCAACATGTAAAATGGAATGGGCGGAGGGGAGAAACTCAGTCTTGAGTCTGGACTGCTTTGCAAGGGCTATGCTGGAGTGGTTTAGTCTGGACTTCAACTCTCTGTGACCTTGGGCACATCAATTAATCTTCTGCGTTTCAGTTTCTTCATCTGGGGAATTAGGTGATCTTTAAGGCTCTGGCCAGTTCTCAAATGATGTTATTTCCACACTCCCGTAGGAGGAAAAAATAGCTATTATCTGTTAACATGTTATCAAGTTGAACTCTAGCTCTAAAATATTCTGATTTAAAAAGTCTCATACTAAACATTTTTATTATGCCATTTAAAACATCAGGTTATTGTAAATAAATTATACCTGAGGAAAAAAACCAATGTAACAGTTCTTCATCAGCATTTTTTGCCAAATGTATATGTTCTACCTAGATGCTTTGGAGATTCATTAATCCCTTAGACTACTGAGTAGCATTTAGTAAATGATGGCCATCATTTACTAAATGATATATACTAGTGGTCTGAATAAACAGGGGGGGTAGTACCTTTCCTAAGTGCCTACTTAATTTTATTGAAAAATTTTAGCCTTGGGCCAATCTGGTTCACTTCTCAGTAGCTTACAAAAATTTAACTTTTCTGTTCCTGTTCTTTACGTAATGGGGATTGGGGGGGTGGGAGTGGGAATTGTATACATATATATGTGTATATTACCCACGTGTGCACATTCAGACACACTTAAATGCATACATATCCAGGCATCGGAAGATGGAGTAGTTTTAGAATACCTTTTCAACTGTAAATATTGTACATTTAATTTCACAAGAAAAAAGTAAAGTTTTCAGCAAATTTATTTCCTAGTATAGATTTTTATAGATGAAAAATCAATGTTATATGTATTCATATTATTACAGAGTGAATTTGTATTTAAAGACAAATTTAAAAGTTTTGAAATTCCTATTTTGTATTTTAATTGGTTTATTATTGAATAAATCATGCGAAAAGTTCAAGGATTCTTGCTTGTTTTTAGGGGAGGATATTTATTTTTTAAAACTGTATATTGGAGAACATTTGCAATGTAAAATTTTTACACGGTAAGCTATTAAGCAGAGTATACTGTTAACATCAAATAAAAAGGATTACATATCTCATACAATGATTACAGTAGGTACTGAAATTAATGATCCTAGATAGTGAAATACAATTGTCTTTTATTATGATGCAAAAATACTTTAACAGTCAGTAGTCTGCCCTTTAAGGCCATCTGTTAGTTTGCCAGTCTGCTTTGCCTCTCTACAAAACCATCTCCTTCATTATTTCTTTAAGCAAAATAGTATTCCATAAATCACATTCATAATTTTTTTAGCCATTTCCCAACTGGACACCCTCTCAGATTCCAAATCTTGAGCATCGATGTTAAAATGGAGATTTTTTTCCTGTTTAATTATTGGTTTTATTTTCTTACGCTAGAATTGTTTAACACTAGGCTAAAAATCAAGCATGTTAAGTTATTAATAGAACCATTAGGGATTTACTAAAGGATTGATTGGTTTGATAGAAAGCCTGAGCATGCTGTGTCAAAATACCTTGCAAATATAAAGGGCTTTAAGAATAACTCTGCTTGTACGGTCCTGCCTTCCAGTGGCAAAAACGGAATGACAAAAGAGTGCTAGGTGCTGTAAGCAAAGGAACTAAAGATCATCTTTCTGTTCCTTTTCCTGATGGGCAAAGAAGGTCTAAAGAAAGTGAAATCTCTTCTGCGATTCCTTAATCCTAGTCGACTTTCTTGCTCCAAATCCAGTCAAACAAACAAAAAAAAAGTTGATTTATTTGTTTATATCTCCTTAAGAACCTGCAACTCAAGGCTGGGCTCAGGTGACTTCAAAAATTTAACCTCCATGTTAAGTTTAACTAGTCGCTTTCACAGTATGTCCTCAGAAGTTTCTGGGCAGTGTTAATCGGGTAATAAGGCGCACTCCAAACAGCTTTATTAATTTTACGCACTTAAAGATTAAACTCTCACTCAGATTCTGGAGACCCCCGGTACTTCATAGCTACCAGTAAAGGGGTAGGTGCCCAGGGTGGGGGAGGGGGAGAGAGAAGTGGGACCTAGTTTTAAACGCCGGGAATCCGACACTTCGCCACCCGCTTGGTACTACAGGACGTCTTAAGAGAAAGTAAAGTGCCCTCTTCCGGTCCCCCTCCCCCCCCGGGATAAAATCCAGCCAGGAAAGAAACACAAACGGGCCTCGCGCCGAGGTCCTCTGCCTTCCAAGCAAGGTTCGAGTCGCCTTCCCTCGCTTTTTTCGTTTTTTTCCTTTCCTCCCATTAAAACACGAAGGCTCGGCTATTTACTGCTCCGACGTTTCTGGAAAGTTGGAGACAGTGGAAGCCTAGGAGAAGAAACGGAAGCTAGACTTCATATCACTGGCCAAAGCTGGGAGAGAACAGAAGCTGAGGAAACCGGAAGCACCGAGCTCAATAGCCGGAAGTCAAAGCTCCCCCTACCTCCTACTCTGCTAGGTCCCGGATGTAAAGTCTCTCTTGGGCCGTTGCCAGAGAAAACACGAGATCGTGGAATGGTGACGTAACGCGCCAGACGGTGTCCTAGCGCGTTCTGTGCGTTCTGACGTAAGGATGGTGGCTGTGAGGCCGAAAGTAGCATTTGTCCTCTGAGAACGACTGCTTCCTGTGCTTACCCCTTCATTTCACTGGGGAACGGTGCCTGTTACTTCTCTCTGTCAGCCTGCCTTTCTGTCTGCTACCTTGCCTGCTTCTCTCCTTATTTATCTGCCAGCCTACCTGCCTATCTAGCCTTTGTATCTCTGTCTCCATCTGCTTGCTAGCTAGTCCTTAGGCAAACTTCTGTATTAAAAGCACCTACCTTACAGAGTTGTTGTGAGGATCAAATGAGATGTTATTTGTAAAGCACCTGTCACAGAGTAGCCACAAAATAAATGCTTGTTCCCTTCCTCTTTCCTGTAAGTCTTCTGGTGAGGTTTAAGGGTGCTGGGACCCCCCTCATTTCCGCACCCAGTCGTCAAGACATCCACATCTATCTCTTAGAATTATCTCCCTTCAAAGTTTAGCTTAAGTCCCCTTACATAAACGGCCCTTTCTGAACCCTGGTAGCCAGCCAGTCAACTGGCATTTATCAAGCATCTACTTACTCCACTCCTCCAAAATATTCATTTGTGCATATTTAAACTTGTTCATATTGTGTATGTTATTTCCTCTGATAAAATATAATAAGGTCCTTATAGGCAATGACTATAAAGTTGGGCACACAGTAGACTTTTAATGTCTATTGATTAATTTCTCTTGCCCTGAATCACCCAGCTATAAATTTCAAAAGTAGGATATAGACTTGGCTTCCTAACTCCAAGGCCCCTCTTTACCGAACACCATTCGTTGTTCTTTAAACAAAATTTTTTTTAAGCAATTGGGGTTAAGTAACTTGCTCAAGGTTACAGGGCCAATTATTTCTGGGTGTGGTGCTAAGTATCTGAGCCCAGATTCGATCCCCAGGTCATCCCGTCACTGGGGCCAGCACTCTTACTCGCTGTGCTACCTGGCTACCCCGCCATTCCTTGTTCTAACATGCACAATAACATCGCATCATAATTTTTCAGCCTTTTCCCCATTTATTAGGAACTCAACCAGTTTTTTGTTTTTGTTTTTTGCCAGCACGGAAAATACAGCTTCAAATATTTTGGTATATTTTTCCTGTTTGGCCTCCTTGAGCAGTGGGATCACACCTATCAATTCAAGTAAGTTATCAAGATTACGCCAATTCACAGCAGCAACTATCAAGTATTAGTGTGCCTCCTCCCCCACCCCCAGGTCTCCAATATTTAGTTTCTATTCTTCCCTGCTTTGTGTCAGGCGAAACCTGGAAACTTTAATTTTCAATTCTGCGCCTAACTAGTAATAATTTGGAGTATTTTTTCATATGACTGTTGATTTATTCTGGTTACGGTTTATACCCTTTGACCTCTGATCTATGGGAGGAGAATACTAGACTTGTATATTCATAACAGCTCAAGGAGGGACTTTCCGAAAATCTCGGGGTGGTGGGAGCTAGGCTGAGGTGGGGGAGGGGAGGGGTGAAAGCTAGGCTGCTGGGGAGGAGGGGGGAGGCGGGGGCGGGGCTAACAGCGAGGCGGGGCAGGCGCCGGGGGAAGGGAGGAAGCCAGAGCGTGGGTAGCGCCGTGGGTTGCCTTAGTAACATGGAGGGAGGCGGGGCCCCAGCAATGCCGCCAGTCCTCCGGGTTCCCGTCAGCCCCCGCGCCCGTTCCCCGCCTCCCCTCTTCCCCTCACGCTAGCTCACCTCCTCACTGGCTCTTCTGGACGGAAGCTCGCTGGGTGTTTCTCCAGAAGTTTCCCCCCTGGGCGGCGGCAGAGACAGCGCGAAGTATGGCGGCAGCGGGATCTGCAACGGTGTCGCGGTGAGTGACTCCCTACCCCGGAGAGTTCTGGCCCCCTTCCCCGGCTCTGCCCTTTTTTCCTGTGCCCCCCACTCTGGTAACCGTCGCTGACCTGATTGTCTCTCCGGCAGGTTGTTCCCACCCCTGTCGGACGGGCAGATCGACGAGGACCCCCAGGCGGCCGCCGAGGTGAGAGAAGCTGGGGTGACAGGCTGACCGTCCCCTGCCCCCTCCCAGCCCCTCCGCATCTCCCTAGCCCCTACCCCTAGGGGGCTTCAGATCCGCTCCCCCACTCCCGCTGACAGGTGTCAAGAGAAAGTCATCTCCCCGCGGCGGACCCGGAGACAAACCACGGCGGACTTGGGGGGCCGCCCCTCGCCCCCAGCCCCTGGCACTGGGCAAGTGCTTAATCAATAACCTGTTGTCTCAACGCTTGTATTACGTGCCAGGCACCAGGAGTTAAGGGGGGGAGGCCACTCCTCCCACCCCCCACCCTGTGCTTTGGGAAACAGCAATTGTCTTATTCTCATCCGTTTTGAAAGAGTCTCTTCTCCACAGCTCCCTCCTCCCTTAATTTCATAATTAAGGGGTGGGGGGAATCAGTTAAGCAGAACCCCTATTGACCGTCCAGCCACTTTTTGCATTTGTGGTGAAAATAACTTGTAGCTAGAATTTTCTGCTAAGTGTCTTGGTGTGGGTAAGTCGTGGGTTGGTATGATTTTGAGTGAGGGAAGAATATTAATTCATTCGCTATTATTAAGTGTGCACTCTGTGCAATCACTGATGGAATTGAGGGAGTTTCACATTTCCCTCCCTCCCTCCCACGTCCCCCCTCCCCCTCCCATGGAGCTTACTGTTGTTCGGGGGATATGAAAGATCGATAAACAAGATAATGTTGTGAAAGGATCTAGACTTGTCATCCGGAGACCTGGGTTCCGGCTTCTAATGACCAGCCGTTTGTACTTGTGTAAATCACTTAACTTTTCTGAGCCATTTTCTTACTTTGTAAAATTTGTACTTCTGTCTTGGAAATTTGGGAGGAAAGAACTTAGTGAAGCTGGAAGTACATGTAGAATTATGGGTTATTATTTTTTTCCAGTGGAAAATATTAAAAATTTTTTTTCCAATTTCATGTAAAAACAATTTTTACCATTTGTTTTTTTTTTTAATTTTGAGTTTCAAATTCTCTCCTTCCCCTTTTCACTTCTTGAGAAAGCAAGAAATTTGCTATAGATGATACATGTGCAGTCATGCAAAACACTGTTCCATGTTAGCCATGTTATGAAAGAAAATACACCAAGAAACCCAAGAAAAATTAAGTAAAAAAAGTATGCTTTGATCTGCGTTCAGCTTCCATAGGTTCTTTCTTTGGAGGTGCATTGTCTTGGATCACTGTATAGCTGACAATAGTTAAAGTCATTCACAGTTGATCATCATACAATATTGCAGTGTTCTTTTGGTTCTTCTCACTTCACTCTACATCTGTTCCTATAAGTCTCAGGTTTTTCAAAACTATGTTGCTCCTCATTTCTTAGAGCACAGTAGTATTCCATCACAATCATATATCACAACTTGTTCAGCCATTCCCCAATTGATGGGCATCCCCTCTATTTCCAATTCTTTGCGACCACAAAAAGAGGCACTGTAAGTATTTTTGTACTTATAAGTCCTTCCTTCTCCACCCCCGCCCCCCCCACCCCTTTTAAAATCTCTTAGGGATCTGGAATAAGTAGTACTATTGCTGGGTCAAAGGGTATATACACTATTTCTTAGTCAATGCCAGAATATTTTAAATGATTACTACTCTGCAATCCAGCTCAAGATCGTTTTACTGCTAGGTCATCAATTCCCTTGATAGTCCTGACCTTTTGTTCTTCCACATGAGTTTTGTCATTTTTTTCTACCTGTATAAAATAAGTTTTTTGTAGTTTGATTGGTATGGCACTGAATAAGCAAATTAATTTAGGTAGGATTGCTATTTTTATTATATTCACATGGCCTACCCATGAGCAATTAATATTTCTCCAATTTTTGAGATCTGACTTAATTTGTGGGAAAAGTATTTCGTAGGTTATTATTTTTAACATTAAATTGTACATAAATGAAGGCTTTTGTTGCTATTTATGGAAGTAATTATTGTGATTACATTTGTAGTGCTTTAAGATTTATTATAAAGTATTTTTGCTGTAATAATTTTATAGGAAAATAGTTTGATTAAATGTTAGATTCAACATTTTTCTGTTTAAAAAAGTTGACTAGATGTGCATATTGTACACTGAAATCTCTGATATGTGTATGTGCTTGATTTTTTCAGTGGTTGATATTCAGTGGAATAAACTGAAAGTACTTTATGAAACTAACTCTTTATCCAGTAAGTTTTTAATTTTTGTTGCAAAAAGCCTGCAAGATTTCATAGGAAGTATGCTTTTATACTGTTATAAACAGTAGAAATTCTTCTAGGCTCATTTTATGTCTGGTGATTGAGATAAAATTCTCAAGAATATTTACCCTAGAATAGTCTGCAAATCTGAATAGGTTTTCACAGAATCTCAGAGATAAAGTGGACCTTAGAGGTTATCTAGTCCTCTGGTACCTGAACACACTTGACCATATCCCATAATAATAGATCATTTTTTTTCACTTGAAGATCTAAATTCATGAAGCATTCACTCCCCCCCCCTTTTTTTTTTTGCTTTTTGAAGGGGTGAAGGCTAGTTTTATGTTGTGTCTGAGGTAGGATTTGAACTCAGATCCTCCTGACTCCAGGGCTGGTGCTTTATTCACTGTGCCACCTAGCTGCACTCACTGTCATCTAAGGCAGCTTATTGTACTCTTGTTCAGCTTTGAATGTTAAGAAGCTTTCCCTTACATTTAGCCAAATGCTTGTTGCTCCTGTTTTTTTGTATTTTGAGGCTATATTGAACAAGTCTAAATGCTCTTCCATGAGAAAGACAAGCAACTATTAATATGGTTCCATAAGTCTTCACTTCAGTTTTAAGTGGTCCTTACATGACAAAGTTTCTGGACCTTTCACCAGCTGGTATGTCTTCCCCTGGAATATTTCTGGCTGTTAATGTCCTTAAAATGTGACTCTGGAAGCAACTAGAAGGCACAGTGAATGGAGCCCTGGAGTCAGGAGGACCTGAGTTCAAATGTGACCTCAGACACTTAACATTTACTAGCCATGTGACCTTGGGCAAGTCATTTAACCCTAATTACCCTGCCTTCCCCCCTCCAAAAAGACAAAACAAAACAAACAAAAAGGTGACTCTGAATATTCCAGTTATACTCCTGACCAGGCCAAGATACAGCAAGATGTAATTTGCCTTATTTAGGACTTTATGCTAATATTAATGGAACCTAAGGTTTTGTTATTTTTTTGTTTGCCATGTCACACTATTGACACATAAAATGTAAGCCCCCAGAGCGCATGGACTTTTTAGTTTTTTTCCTATGTATCACTACCTCCTAATATGGTTCCTGGCACTTTGTAGGAGTTTAATACATTTTTGTTGAATGAATGAATTGACAATGTCCACAAAAAGGTAAAAGTTTTTACACATAAAACTCTTGACTAATTATACCTTCCTCTTTTTTGTTAAAGCAGTTAATTATTTGAACCTAAGTGTAAGACTTTACAGTTTTCCCTTTAAAATTTCTTGCTTCTTTGAAGAACAACTTCTTCATTGTTCTAGTGTTTCAACTTTCTCTTGGATACTGACTGTCATACTCTATGTTATTTATACATACCAAATTTGTGTCAACTGAAGATTTGATAAGCAGCCTACATATGTTTTTTGCCCATGTCATTGATAAAAATAATGGACAGGACAGAATCAAGGAGAGATCCCTGAGATTCCTACTTTAGTAGAGACTTATCTCTAGATTGATATTGATTCTGTTACTATTCTTTGGGTCCATTTCATTAACCAATTCCAAATCCTTTTGTAGTTAATGTTTGTCTTGTATCATAACGTATACCCTTTGTACCTTTTAACTAGCTTGTAGCAAATTAGATATTCAATAGTTATGTAAAATGATTTGCAAATATTCAGTGAAGTGCTGTGTAAGTGAAAGTCACTGATTTGACCTGAGGGCTGGCATTTAAAAAATTATTACTAGCTTTTGCTACTTTGGGCTTTGCCTCTGGCAGATGAGTATAGGAGATTCTGTAGGGGCAAATCTGCAAAATTCCTTTATCACTTGGAGAAATTATAGGAATTGGAGAATGGGATACCTCAAGTTTAACTGGAGTTGCCTCTTTGTAGCATTCTAAACTTTATTATGTTTCTAAGTGAGATGCATAATAGTGGAACATATCAGGTGTTAATATTTTTTGAAGTCTTTTAAAACTTGGAGGGGACGGATGGCAGGTAGATGGGATGGGCTATTAGGTGCAAAATTTAAAAATTTTTATCTTAAGATCATTGTATAAGATCACTCAGCTTTAAGTCCAAGAGAGTTCTTACATGGTAACTAAGGATTAATTGATCTTAGCATGTATTGGCAGAAACTCATTTATGCCATCAGCTCCTTATGTGAAATTCCCTGTGATATGCATTCAATACTGTTGAACCAACATCATGTTTCTCTCAAAGCCCTTGAAAGGTATGCATTTGTGGCACTATAAATTTTAAGTTTGCAAGAAGCAGGTTAGTTTGGAACCTGTATACATTGCTGCCATTTTAAGGCTTTAATTCTGTTGATTAAAATTTTGGTTCCAAAGTACTTCTTGTCCTTAGATGTGTTTCAGTGTATGTTTATAGTGTAGACAGTAGTAACTGTTGTTACTGAAACATTTGAATTCTGAACATTTACCATAGATAAAATCCCATTAGAATAGACTTCTAGAATTTGTCTGATTACTTGTATTGGTTGGAATTTTGTTACTTTGCTTGCTTTAGATTCATGATTTCTTAGTCTAAATTATTGCATTGCTAACAGTGAATTCAGCATATGTTTAAGTATTCTAATAATAAGTTCTTTTTTACTTAAGAAATTAAGCTATTTCATTTACTTTCCTGAAGGACCATTTAAACAGTATACAACTTAATAATATACTCAAATCATCAAAGAAAATTAAATTATGTTCCATATATTGTACTTACTAAGGCAAGAATAGATATATTGTAATGGAGAAAGTCCTGGACTGAGTCAGGAGACTTACATTTCATTTCAAGGTCCTAATCTATAAAATGAAGGCATTGGTGTAAATGAATAATAATGTCCTTTCTGGTTCTAATTCTATGATTTTGGGAAAGATTTATGGCATCCTTGAGCTAAGAAAACCATATTCCCTGAATTTTTCTGATTTACTGAGATTTTATACCACATACTATATAGGTTTATTAATCTTAAAGAAATTTAGGGTTCTTGCCTTGTTTTGTTTTTTTATTACCTTAAAACATGAAAGAAGGTGCGGCCAGGTGGCTCAGCGAGTAAGAGCACCAGCTCCAGTGTTGGGATGACCTGGGGATCAAATCCGGGCTCAGATACTCAGCACCACACCCAGAAATAACTGGCCGTGTAACCTTGAGCAAGTTACTTAACCCCGATTGCTTTAAAAAAAAAAAAACATGAAAGAAGAGATTGTGAATAAGTTGTTAATGTGCAATGATTTCTCTTCTTTTTATTTAAAGAATAATTTTTCTCCATATGGATGGTAGAATTGAAACTGTACTTGTAGTCAGAAGATATGTGTTTGAATCTTAGCTATTTACTAGCTTTGGATGGGTCACTTTGCTTCTCTTGCCTTCATTATCTCATTTATAAAAATAGAAATCTTACCAATTTCATAGAGTGAGAGGATCATATGAAGTAATGTGATTTATAAGCCTTGAAAAGGGATTGGAAATAACTGTAGTTATCTTGGTCCTTGTCCTATTCATAAAAAATTATAATGGAGACTTTTTATGCAAAGGCATTTGTGTAGTGTATCATGTAAATTTGTGCAAGGGTAAGAATGTGAATTATTTTTCACGTAATTGAAAGGTGATATTTATGTTTAGAATTTTTTTTTCTTTTAGCTTTCATTTTTGGGTTTTAGTACCTCTGGTTCAGAAACATAGAGGCTAGGCAACTACTTATAAAACTTTTATTATATTGTGTTGTCAGGTATGCATCAGAACCAACCATGCTTTGAATTGAGAGTTCAGGGAAAGTGGGAAAAATATTAAAATCATACATGAATTCTTCCATATTCCAGAAGTATCAAGTTACTTGGGATTGTATCATTAAATTAATCACTTTTTTGTGCTGCCATGATTTAATGAATAAATTTTGTCTAGTGGAAAATGAGAATATAATAATATACCTTGGACAGGATTAAGGGAAGTAATTGCCATACAGTATTTATCTCTCTGGCTGCAATTTAGTGCAACAAATATTTATTGAGCAGTTAGTTACTCACTGCAGAGTCCTGTGTGCTTCCTTGGAGGTACCAAACAAGATAGATCCTGCCCTGAAAGAGCTTACATTTTACTACAGTCTGACTGTGAAATAATGTTATTTTTTTTAAATTATTTTTTCAGTCAGCAAAAATCTGTTTTATTTCTCTCTTCTCCCCCAACTGAGACCAAAAATACATCTATCTCATCATATAAAACAAATTTCTGCGTTGTCCAGGTCCAAAAAACTGTCTGTTTCAATTTGTACTCTGAGACCTTCACCTCTTTATGAAGAAGTGGAAGCATGTTTTATCATTAGCCCTCTGGAATTATGGTCATTAAAGAGTTTCTAATTTATTTCAGCTTTGTTTGTTTTGTCTTTACCATTTTGTTGTCATTGAATAAATTATTCTGGCTCTGTTTATTCTGCATCAGGTCATAAAAGTCTTCCCACGTTTTTCTGAAACCATCTCCTAAATCATTTCTTACATGATAGTAATATTCCATCACTTCTACATGTCATAGCTTGTTCAGCCATGATATTCTTTCTAAAATAAGTTTTAATTGACATATTTTGTTTTTAATATTACCATAGTTTTCCCTAGTTTCCAGCCATCACATATGACAAATGGAATTTTTTTAAAGACAAAGAGAAAAAAAATATCCCAGTATAACTGATCAACTTATTGAAAAAGTCTGAAAATATAGGCAATAAAGTGAACCTTTTGCTCACCTCCAGCCTCTGTAAAGGCTTGCATTGGGAATAGCTTCTCATATTCTTTTGAACCATACTTTTTCAAAATTAATTTTGAAATACTCAGTTTCAATTTGTGTGTGTTTGCACACCTCCAGCCTCTGTAAAGGCTTGGGTTGGGAATAGCTTCTCATATTCTTTCGAACCATACTTTTTAAAAAGTAATTTTGAAATACTCAGTTTCAATTTGTGTGTGTTGTTTTTTCTTTTTACATTGTTGTCCTTGTTTATAATTTTTTGGCTCTGCTTACCTTACTTTGAATCAGTTCATGCAGATCTTTCCATGCTTCTCTGTATTGATCACATTGACCATTTGTTATAGCTAGTAGTCCATTGCATTCATGTATCACAGTTTATTTAGCCGTTTCCCAGTTGATGGGCAACTACTTTGTTTCCAATTCTCTTCTATCACAGAAAGTGTTAATATAAGTATTTTGATGTATGATGGGGATTTTCTTGTGTCTTCTTGGAGTAGAAGCCTAGTAATGGAATATCTAGTCTAGATCAAAGAGTAGTTACTTTACTTGCATGATTCCAAATTGATTTCCAAAATGGTCTTTCTTGTTTCACAGCTCTTTAAGCAATGTGTTTAAAGTGTCTGTCTTCCCAGAACTCCTCCAGCAATGACTATTGTGACTGATATTATTTTTTTTTCTAAAATTTATTTATTTTCAATTTTCTATGTTCACTTTTATGAGATTTTGAGTTCTAAATTCCCCCTCCCCCCAAGATGGCATGATATGAACTATACAATACAGTCATATTAAACATATTTCCATATTAGTCATGTTGTGAAAGAAGAATCTAAACAAAATGGGAAAACCACAGGAAAGAAAATAGCATACTGTGATCTGCATTTAGACTCCATAGTTCTTTCTTTGGATGTGAATAGCATTTTCTATCATGAGTCTTTTGGAATTGACTTAGATCATTGCATTGCTGAGAAGAGCTAAGTCTATCAGTGTTGGTCATCACACAGTTTTACTGTTACTCTGTATGATTTTCTCCTGGTTCTGCTCAGTTTGCTCAGCATCAGTTCATGCAAGTCTTTCCAGATTTTTCTGAAATCTGCTCATCATTTCTTATAGCACAGTAGTATTCCATTACATTCATATATCACAACTTGTTCACCCATTTCCAGTTGATGGGCATCCCTTCAATTTCCAATTCTTGGCCACCACAAAGAGAACTTCTATAAGTATTTTTGTACATCTAGGTCCTTTTCCCATTTTTATGATCTCTTTGGGATACAGATGTAATAGTGGAATTTCTGGATCAAAGAGTATGCACAGTTTTATAGCCCTTTGGGCATAGTTCCAAATTGTTCCCCATACTGGTTAGATCACTTCACTGCTCCAACAACAATGCACTTCCAACTTCCCCACATCTCCAACGTTTATCATTTTCCTGTTTTTTCATGACTAACTGATATTCTTAAAGATACATTTTTTTCCCTCTAGTCCCTGCTTTTAGCAATGATTAAGTACAAAAAATAAGGTGGGTAAGAGTACAGAAGTTGAAAGAAATTGTGGGGAAAATTATTTTTAATGAATTTTTTATTGTTGAGGAGATGAGATCGTGTCATTGGACTTCTCTTTTCCAGGAAAAATATGTAAGCATGATAACTTGATTTTTTCTGTGGCGTGGAAATTCTCAAAGAAAATTTGTGCTCTTAAAAAAAAAATCAGCATCTTTTGTTTTTAAGATTTTACTGAAGCATTCTTCATATTTTTATTTGAATTTCTAGGCGCTGACAAGAGCACTGGAAGAGAAACCAGATGATGCAGAATATTACTGCCAAAGAGCTTATGCCCACATTCTTCTGAAGAATTACTATGGTAACTCCTTTATGTGAGATGGTGCGATTAGATGAAAGACAAGATCTTTATAACATGTCATGAATCAGATAAGTGTTAGTGATTATCCTTAAGGATTAAAAAGATGAATTGTTATCAAACGTTTTTATAATGAGTTGCAATTTATTTAAAATTTATGTTATCGGACAGTTGTTCTCTCTATTGGGTTTTTTGGTCTCCCCTACTAAGGATCAGGCACTGTGCTAGGCTCTGAAGATAGAAAGACAAAAGTGAACCACTTCCTAATGTCAAGGAACTTATTGGTGGAGACAGTGTGTTCATAAATTAGTACATGCCACATAAATACAAGGTAAAACTTTGGGGAGGTTCCCCCTTATAGCTGGGGGGAGAGGGTGTGAAGATCAGGAAAAGCTTCATGGTGGTGGTTGGGCAATTTTGAAGAAAACAAAGGATTCTAGAAGGAGGTGATGTGGGAGTACATATCAGGCATGGTAGATGGCCAGTGCAGTGGTGCGGAGGCAGGAGTTTGAAGGTTGTGTGTGAGGAACCCAAAGAAGACCAATTTGGTTGAGTTGTAGGATGTGCAAAGGGGAGTGCTTTACAGTGTTGGAAAGGTAGGTTGGGGCTAGGTTGTGAAGGGTTTAGGAACTTGTGATCCAAGAGGCAGTTGACAGCTGGTTGCTATGGAGTTTCTTTTCATGGAGTTTCAGTATACTGATATAGAAAACACTTCTATGCTTTCTTTTTAGTTCTGTGTCACATAGTTTTTTTTATAATGAAAATATTTACAAGCCCCACTCTGTTATGAAAAATATATTGTTGTTCTGTAGATAAAAATTTCTAATGGTAAGAAGGTACATGATTGGAGCCAAAGCTCCATTACTCATAGGATAGTTGAAAATGTGAATTGAATTCTTTTAACTCTTACCATAGCATTTTAACATATTGGAAGCAGCTGTAATGCCACAGACATGTTTTAAAAGATAGAGACCTAAAACCTTCAGTTGGAAGGGACCTAAGAGGTTGTATCAGCAATGCCATATTCACAATGCCTATAGAGATTACAAATATGCTGATATAATTATCCATCACAAAATACATCAGGTTTGCCATTTGGGGAAATAAACTAGAAAATTTATTAAGATACCAAAAGACTGAGTCCCAAAACCAGAAAGTGAAAGCCATCAGAGTAGTTATGATATTGGCACAGGTAGATAAAGTAGAAAGCACCCACATTTTCAAGCCTTTAAAACAGAACAGGCTACCTCAGGCAAAGGTCCTCCTCTCCCCACTCACAGCAACCACCCAGCGTGCTCCCAGCAGCTCCGGCCCCTGGCAGTCCTCAGCAGGAGTCCTAACTCAAAAAAAAAAAAAAAAAAAGCAACTGCCGCCAACTGCCAACCACAGGACCGTTAGCTCGGCTTTTCACTTTCTCTTGCTCTGCTATGTCAGCACGTCCATGGGGCATGGGAGATCTTTAAATCCCATAACCCTTACAGAGGTCAGCTAGCCCAGCTGCCTGCTTACCTACCTTACCTACCTACCTGCCTACCTGATAAGTGAATTCTTTTTTCAATTTCCCTGGTGAATGATCATCCAACCATTACTTGGATATTTCCTAGTAACAGGGAACTTGTAGCTTCATGAAATAGTCTGTTTAGTTTTTAGACATTGCCAATTATTTGGAAGCTTTTCCTTATAATGAACTGAGGGTTTTCAAATAATTATAGAATAAGATCTTGCAAAAGTCTTTATAAAGAAACAACAACCTTCCAACAGAGGCTTTTGCACTATTATTGCAGCTGTGTCTCTTGTGCCAATAACTAACATCTGAAAACTTGCTTTTTTTTGATCACTACTCTCAAGAACATAAATTGAAAATATGCCCATTCAGGAATGAGACATTGACCTCTTCAAGAGAACTGGGGACTCACTGATGATTAGGTCATATCTTCGATTGTTGACTTGCATTAGGAGGTTATAAAAGGTTGTAACATAATTCAGTCATGAGACTGTAGAATGGCTGATGATTCAGTTACACTGGGGACTTTTGTATCGTCATTAATTTGATTCTAGAAGGGACCTTAGTAAATGAACTAATCCAACCTCTTCATTTTACACGTGAGATAACTGAAAAATTAAATGATTTACCCAAGGTCACATAGATAGTCAATGTCAGAGCTGTGATTCAAACCCAAATCTTTTGGTTCTAAATCTAGCACTTGTTAAGGAATGTTGAGGGGTTGTCTGAACTTGTCTTTTTTGAATTGCCGTGTGTTCCAGAAACACTGGACCCAGAGTATGCAAGAGGCCCTTGTAGCAGCAAGCACCCCAAGCGTCCTCAGGGTGGCTGCCAACACAGATTCCTGGGATCTGCTTTGATAAAGGAAAGCAACTCAGAATGGGTTAACAAGCTTACTTTAATCAGTCAAATATGTATCACCTAGTTCAGGGGAGAAAGGTCAGCACCCCGAACTTCAGAGTATACAGACAGAATTATCAAGACAGACAAACAGATCAAGTGGACAGATTTCCAAACTGTCCAACCATTACATCCATACCAAATCAACATGTGAGTTTTTCAAAGCCAGGGGGCCTCTCCACAATGACTTCCCAGAGTTTCATCTGATCAAATCACAGAACACTTCTCAAAGTGAGCCCCAAGACAAAGCTACACATCAGGGCTTATACAGCCTTCTCCTGGCTCAGAGAATGTAACAACCTTCTGGACCCACTGGCCAATCAAGAAGTATCTACTGAAAAACAGGCCTCCCACCCCAGGCTCCAGGTGACTTTAGCCTAGGGGCAGGGAAGATCTTAAAAATTTACATTCCCATTACAGCCCAGAATACATCTAGGACAGATACTTTCCCTTTCTCCCCTCTTTGACATAATTGTTTGCATTCCAGGCTTTACTCCTTTGTGTGTCCTTGGTTGTCAAGACAGGTGCCAGTAAGTCTGTGCTAGGCTGAGAAACTTCTTATGCCACTGGGACCCTTATAGATAAGCAGACCATCATATCTTCATGGTTTAGCAATTGCCTAGGGGAAAGAATGCTACTTTGTCATCACCTTGCTCCTCCCCTAAGGAGGGGTTTTGTCCTTTTTCCACTTTTACTATAACTTTCCCCTTCCTATGCCACACCCTTTTAGGTGGAGATTTTTGTTCCTTCCTCCTTCCTTTGTTATACATATGTAGACTTCTGTGTGGATTGTGAACTCTGGGTTCCACATATATGGTAATTCTCTTGTAATAAACTCAGTTTTCACATATATTTCATGAAATTGTGATTATCTGTTGACATACTCTTTACATTGCATCTTACTATCTTCATTTAGGTTCAAGGCCCTAAGAGGGTTGAGATGATCATAGGGCACTGGATTCCATTGAGCTTTTCCAAGATCTATCCATAACTTTTTAGTTCGTCTTGGTGAATACATCCATTAAGTCCCTAATAAAACATGGAGCAGAAAAATAATTTGGAAACCTTAGTTTAATACCAAATAATATTTCCATTAACTCTGAGGTAAGAGAAGTAATTCTGCCCTATAGAGTGAAATGGAATAAGTTTATTACCTCTCCTGTGTGAAAAATATATAGATATTTGAAGATAACTATAGTATTCTTTCTAAATTCTCTTCTCCAAATGAAATATCTTAGAATTTAGATCTCAGTTGTCCATTTCATACAAGCCATTTCTTATAGGAATGCCACCATAACATACTCAACAAGTCGTTGTCTAGTTTGAAGACCTCCATTGGGGATATGGGCACTTTTGGACAAGTCTGATTATTAAGAAACAAAGCTTCCAGGAAGAGATGATAGCCTTTCTGTATGCTGCCCCAGTCAGACCTTAACTAGGATATTGCATTCAGACACTAGAGCTTAAGAACAACACTGAGAAGCTTGAGAGTGTCCAGAAGAGGGCATGTAGAATGGGGAAGGGACTTGAATCCAAGTCTCATGAAGGTCTGTTGAAAAAAAGCAGGATAAATGAACACTTAAGGGGGGCAGTATAATAGTTTCCTTGTATTTGAGGCTTTGGCATTTTAGAGGGATTATACTTTTCTTGTTAACTCTAGGAGGAAGAATCAAGGCATTGGGTTAAAGTTGTGGAGACACAGTTAATCTTGATTGATGTCAAGGAAAGCTTGGAAATTGTTCATAAAAATATTAAATAGCTCAGGAATCTGATAAAACTTCACTGGAGATAGGCCCCTTTGACACTGATTCATTAATTGCAACTTTCTGGAATGTCCATTCATCCAGTTTCAAATCTATATGATTGTATTATTGACTGGTCCTTACCTCTCCTATCTTTTTACAATTTTTTTTCATCTATTATTAATTTCATCAAATGTTGGGCTAAAATCTAGTTATAGTATAAACTATTTCTATGACACTCAACTGGTACTAGTATATTGAAAATGGCCATTTCTCGTTTCTTTTATCCTTGCATGACATCTTTTTGAGTTGCCTTATTATCTTGGTTTGCTTCTTGGGAAATCTCTAGTTTTTTGATATTTTTTCTAATTAATAGGAAAAAAATAGTTTTGATCTGCTTCTGAAATGTGACTTTTTGTTTTACAAAACTTGTTCAAGTAGTTGTTTCAGAGAAGTTTTTCAAGACAAAAAGCTATAGTTTAAAATCAGAATTTAAGAACTATGGAACCAGTTTCCTCCCCGCTTCCTAACCTGGTATCTCTCTGGGACTTCTTGCTTCTTTGTTGGTACTTTCTTAGTACTCCATATTTCTTGAGTTCCTTTTGTGTGTGTGTTTTTTTTAAATCATGGATTAATCCTCATTTATCTGACTCAGCTTATTTTTTCCTGTTTTTATGAATTCTTACATGTAGAAGAAAAAACTAACTTACAAAGCCATAGTTTAAAACCATATAATATTTCTACCAAATCTGAGATAAGAAACACACGCTAGAACAGATTTGATTTGACTCATGTATCAATGGTAGTGGGTCTGTCTGCCTAAAGATTAATGGGCCACTTGATACAGTGCTATAACAGTAAGGTGGTTTAACTTCAACCTATGTATTTTTGTAGATGCTGTTATAGATGCAAAGAAATCTCTTGGACTCAACCCAAATAATTCCACAGCTCTGCTGAGGAAAGGGTATGTATGCATTATATGGTATAGTAATCATTTTTCTTGTTTGTGTTGGAATACTTTTTACAGACTCATCGTGGAGTTGTAATAGTCATAGTATGATAATGAATTTTAATGAAATGTTGCAGGTGATAGGTGACTAACTTAATTTCAAATTCAGTTTACAGTAGTTTTGTGTTGAAGTCAGGAATGTGGTAATAGCATAAACTTTTTTACTATAGTGTTTATTTTTTTAAGTAATGAATTTAGGTATTGTTTAGTGACCTTTTTTGGTCTCTATTCACTTTGGTTCACTTTGTCCTTAAATGTTTCTTCTGCTCTTCTACCATGAGCAATTAAAAAAAAATGTATATTTGGGGAGAGGCACTTGGCATAGTGGATAGAGTGCAAGACTTCTAGTCAGGAATCTCAGATCTAATCTATGTGGTTTTGGGCAAGTCACTTGCACCTGTCTCTGAGCCTCAGTTTCCTCATCTGTCAAACAAGGATAATAATACTTGAATATCTACTTCAGAGGTTCATAGTGGGGCTCATTAATATGGCTCAATTAGCACACTTTGATGACTTTGAAGTGCTAAAGAAATTAAATCTGTTTTATAATCAGGGAATTCCTTTCATGAGTAGGTCCTACTCGAAAGCTGATGTAGTCCCTTCTGGTTTCAGATCCTTTGTTTCTGGGATTTTGTCATGTTATGTGACTCGCTTAAAAAGGGGTCATATTCTACCGCTTTTGCTTATATTGAGTCAATTTTGAAAAGATAATCCCTGGGGATTGAGTAATCCATATTCTTGTGTTATTTAAAAATGTTTTGAAAACTATTTCAATATAATTAGTTTCTTTTGTAAATTTATTTATTCATGTAAAATGTTCTGAAGTTCATAAGTATTTCCAGACTGCTAAAAGGGTCCCAGACACTGAGAAAGTTAAATCTTTCCTGAGGTGCTCACTATATAGCCCTCTTCTGTATGTTAAAAGGATCCTTAGTTCTTTGGTGGTGCTGAGAAGGATCAGAAAGAAGATTCTGGTTGTTAAGTGGCCCAGTGGATTGAGGGGCTTAGCTAGAACATTCTTACTTTGTGACCATGTTATGTAACAAAGTGGAGTGCCACAGAATGCACAAAATGTATACTTTGATATTTGTGATAGTAATGGCAATTAAAGATTCCCCTGTATTGGCTTGGTTTTCAAACTGATTGTGTTAAAACCCAGAGCTTGTTAATCCCACCTGTGGGATGGACTTGTTGATGTGAAAAGAGAGTCCTGAACTGGGAGGAGCTGGTGATGTAGATCTGGAGAGACAAGAGAGAGGCAGAAGAACTTTTTGGAAGCAGCACCTCGTGGAGGCAGAGAGAGACTGAGAGAATTGCTGGGGGCCACTTTGAATTGCCCTGGACTTTTGAGACCTGCCCCCTGAGCTGCCAAGGACTGAGGAGACATGGCTGTTTTGCTGGTACTTTGTGTCTGTTTTGATGTTGTTTTGCCAGATTTGTCCACTGGTGAAAGACAGTCCTTTTGTTGAAGAAGTCCTGGAACCTGGCTGTTGGCTAAGAGCTCCTGAGACTGTCCTGCAGACAGAGAGTGAATACTGTCCACTGGTGAAGGACAGTGCTGTTGTTGCAGGGGTCTGGAGACTGTCCTGCAGACAGAGTGAATACTGTCCACTAGTGAAGGACAGTGCTGTTGTTGCAGGGGTCTGGGAACCTTTCTGTTGGTTCAGAAGCCCTGAAGAAGGATTTTCTTGTTGTATGTTTACAGAAATCCTGGGAGAGGGTGGACAGTCTCAGGAGCTCTTAGCCAACAGCCAGGTTCCAGGACTTCTTCAACAAAAGGACTGTCTTTCACCAGTGGACAAATCTGGCAAAACAACATGAAAACAGACAAAGTACCAGCAAAACAGCCATGTTTCCTCAGTCCTTGGCAGCTCACGGGGCAGGTCTCAAAAGTCCAGGGCAATTCAAAGTGGCCCCCAGCAATTCTCTCAGTCTCTCTCTGCCTCCACGAGGTGCTGCTTCCAAAAAGTTCTTCTGCCTCTCTCTTGTCTCTCCAGATCTACATCACCAGCTCCTCCCAGTTCAGGACTCTCTTTTCACATCAACAAGTCCATCCCACAGGTGGGATTAACAAGCTCTGGGTTTTAACACAATCAGTTTGAAAACCAAGCCAATACAGGGGAATCTTTAATTGCCATTACTATCACAATATTAAACTTCTCGGAAGACACACGTCTCATCTCATTTTGTTTTGATGCTTTACATTGTTGTTAAGTCAGAAATATAAGCCACTGTTTCTAGTGGTGTGATGTAGTAAAAAGAGAGCTGGACCTGAGCCAGGAAGGAAAGCTTGTTTGTTATTTGTCATTCTCCTCTTCCCCTTACATTTAATGAAAGCTTCAAGGTTGTAGGTAAAGCACTTTGTAAATGTTAAAATGATATATAGATTTGAACTTTAATTGCCTAGCATAGATGGAGAAACCTTAAAAACTTCTTTTTGAAACTTTTTTTTTTCCCAAAAAAGTGGTATTTGGTTTTTTATAAATGTGTTTAAAATTGTCATCAGGATACTGGTCTTAATTTATTTTGGTTTTACTGAGATGTTTTGGAGAAGAATTTTTTGTATGAACTTGATAGAAAAATTGTTTTATCATTTGATGGTAAGAAAAACAACTAACTCTTATTGTCATTCATTTGTTTTGTTTTCATATGCTCATGCCAGGATAGGTGAATACCATGAAAAAAACTATGCTGAGGCTCTAGAGAGTTTCACAGAAGGACATAAATTAGATGGTAAGTAACAGAACTACACTAAATTCAGTCAGTATTTCAGATGTTTGAATTAGTTGTGACCATAAGTGTTTACATTTAGATTTATTTACTGCAATTTTAAATTAATTACAAAGTAGGGTTTTTTTTCCTTCTTCATGGCATTTCATGCTGATTATAAAACTTGAGTTGATTTTAAAAATAATTAGCTGGAGTTTTTCTGTAGCATTTAAAGCATAGTGTGAGCTTTCCAATTTTGGAAAACAAAGCTACAAAAATTCAAGAAATGTTTTCTCCTGTTTCAGAATGATCATGTCATTTGTAAGGCAGAATGGTTTAGCTTGTGCTTGTTTTGTTTAGCATAAATTCATTATTTGTTTCTGCTCTGATTTTGAGAGGTGGAAAATATTTCAGCAAGGGCTTTTCCAGAGAAGCAAATTGTGGGTTCTGACAGTTACTATGGTAAAGGATAAATAGGTGAGAAGAACCAATAAATTAGATAGAATGGCATTAGTCATCCCAGCTCGTTTAAGTTGAGATACATGTATAGAATTTATTACAGAGGTTTGATCATTCAGGTATACATATAGAAATTATTTTGTATGAGCCAAGGTCATAACACTTAAAGGCTGTGTTAACCACTAGAAAACCAATTCAGAGCATTGAATAGTAACTTGGGTTTTATTTATACCAAGCAGAACACATTATTTACTTGAATTGCTAACACTAATACTATTTTTGAATTGGACTATAGCAATTCTAAAATATGGAGCCCTAACTTTGCAGCACTGTAATGTGTTTTTTTCTGGCCTCATGATATGACATATTATCAAAAATTCCACAGTATGTATTATATTTGCTATTCTAAAGTGTCTTTTGTGCATGCCCTGCAAAACGGCTTGATTCAATTTGATAAGTAGTTGTTTTTTGTTGAATGTGAGGGAAGTACATCTGAATCTTTAGGTCTGAACCAGGCTGATACGAAATAACTTTGGAAATTATTATTTAGGAATAGTACTAAAGTATTGATACTTCTGTTAATAATGAAATGTATTGTCTATTGCAAGTGTGTGAATATTTTAAATACTGGAAAGATTAATCAGTTTTAGGGTTACTCTGCTTTCCTGTGGGCATGTTACTCTTTTGGGGAGTATATTACATTGTTCTGGGTTTTCTGAAGTGACCTTTTATAATGACTTTTTTTGTATGTATGCACATATACAGTTAATATTAATATACACTTGCTACTTTCCTATCCCTGGGTGACTGCCTCCACCATTTTTTATGTGGTTGTGGTCAAAGCTGCTTCTCACTTTTGGTGATGATGACAAACCCAAATCCATTTAAAGGTCAGGTAAAACCAGTAGGAGAATTATAGGAAGAGAGGCAAGAGGAAATAACTGCACACTAAAAAATTAAAACTTATTTGTTCCCTGAGACCCAGTTGGAAAATGAGGAACCCTGCTACTAGATGTCAAGTCCCTCTACTAATCCAAATGAATGACAGAGAACCCTGATATAGGCAGCAGAATTATATTTGTGTTCCAATTGTATGGTAGGAGGTTTTTATGAAAGCAGCAGATCAGGAGAAAAACTGTAGGTCATCTTTGTTTATCTAGTGAAATAACAGGAATTTGTAGTTTAAAAAATTATGCTGGTAAAACATTCTTTACAAATAATTAGAGATTAAATTGATTTTTTTGTATTTCGCTATAACAAAACTGTAACAGTTGCTTAAAGGACAGATGCTTGTATAAGTTGGTGAGATATAGTGTATTTAAATGAGTTCATTACTTTTCAGATACAGATGATACTTTTAACATCTGGATTAAAAGATGTCAAGAAAATAAAAATAGTAAGTATAGCTTTGTGCCCTTAATAATTATTAAACTAGTTAGATTTCTCAAAGTACTTAATTGATTTTGTCTCCCTAGAGTGATTTTTAATAATTTCTCTATCCTTTGAACTTAATATTTAAAAATATTTGACACCCTGAGTTTTTAAATGATATAAGCATAATGTACAAAGTTTCCCCAAGCAAAATAATTTTGTGGTAGGATTATTAATGCTTTATTTTTTAAAATGTTCTATAAAATTAATTTTTTATAAGTAATCTCCACTGCAAAGTTGTGGCTATTTTATAATGCTATGTAGCTGATGTTCTACTAATATTGTTGCATCTAACCTAGTTTTTGGAACCATATTGTATATATTAAAGATATTAAGTGAGATTTATATACCCTTTAGGTATCCATGGAAATACGCTTGCTAGTTTCTGATTTGTACATTGTATTATACTGATGATAGAATGGAGATTGGAAATTACTTGAATTGGAGTGATATGTACATCAATGAACTAAAGATAACCCTAGTGTTTAAAAAACTTTCTCACCCAATTGAAAGTGCATAGAAGATAGGCATAAACTATTTGGATGATCTATAATTGTTATCTTGACCAATGAAAGAAGTGTATATATAGTTAATTTTAAGCGTGCTGATTGTACCTGAAAATATGTCATTTTATATTTTAGAAATATCAGAACCTGAAATGGTAAGCCCTACATTTTAATTTTTATCGTGTTTGTTTTAGTTTTATTTTAAGTGCTAAATAATGTATGTGACAAGATTCAGGATGAAGAGTTTCTTTAAATTAAATGGTCAGTACTAATGGCATAATAGCTGTTCATTATTTAAAAATTGAAATTAAATTCTGTTCTTGGCTGATATTTTTATATAAAAAGTTTTGCTTGTGAAAATTATCTTGGAATGTTTTAATGCTCTTAGTTTGCATAAAACAAATTGATTTAATGTTTTGTTGTTTTGAAATACATCTTCTTTTCTCTTTTTTGCCACTTAAATTAGTAAGATATTTAAACAAATTGTTTCCTGAGAAGCATTTAGTGGGTCAAATCTTATGTCATAAGTATTCAGTTGGTGTTCACTGAAATTGAATGGACATGCTCAAATTTTTGGCTTAGATTTCTGCTGTCTTTACTGAATTTAGCTAATGTTAGAGTTGAGTAAAATCTTCTGTTTACTGGCTTCATCAAGGAGGGGACAATTATTCTGTGGCTAGCATGAAAGAAGTCAGCACATGTTTCAATTAATTTAAACTAATATTTCTATTAATCTTTGGGTTTTACTAGTGTATTTACCCTGGAAATATTCATCTATATCAGCTGTCTATAATTATCATCATCAGTAATGTTTATTAACCCAAGTTTGGACTTTAGTAAGACACATTTATTCATATTAGTAAAATGTAATAATGTAAATATGACTGAAAAATCAATCTTATAGTTGCTTTTGAGAATAAATATTCAAGTTTTCTAAAGTCTGGGCAATACTTTTATTATTGAATACATTAAAATTGAGATTTTATAATTTTTTAACTTTATATTGAAATTATTTTGTTATGCAATCTTCTCTTTGTTCTTTCTTAAATGAGGCAGTTTGATATAATGAAAAGATCATAGTACAGAGATTAGAAGATGCCCAAATTGTAGTATATTCTTAGCCTTGGTTTTTTTTTTCTGGGACTATCATTTTTTTCATCATTTTCATATGGTCCCTCTTCATCACTCTTGTAGCTTTATTCTTTTAAAAAAAACTTTTCTTTTTCACTTTTTATTTTTCTTTTCTTTTTTGCTCTTTGGAGGGGGGAAGGCAGGGCAATTGGGGTTAAGTGACTTGCCCAAGGTCACACGGCTAGTTTTGTGTGTGTGTGTGTGTGTGTGTGTGTGTGTGTGTGTGTGTGTGTGTTGGAGGCCGGATTTGAACCCAGGTCCTCCTGACTCCAGGGACAGAGCTCTCTTCACTGTGCCACCTAGCCACCCCAAGTTTCATTTTTCTCAACAAGCATTTAATTTCTCTCCCTCTCCTCCTGCCACCCCATCTATGGGGTGGGGGGAACAGGACCAAAATCCTTTTAATGCTATTCTCACTTATTAGTCTATCCATTGTCCTTTGTGATCTGATGTTTAATCATAATACCCTTTTAGTTTCATTAATTCTTAATTTCCACCTGGTAGTTGTTGGATAGTGACAAGATTCTTGTTAACCCTCAGAGATTTGCACACCCAGCAAAATTTAGTGTTATAAGCGCCCATGCTAAGGGCGGCCAGGTGGCTCAGCGAGTAAAAGCACCGGCTCCAGTGTCGGGATGACCTGGAGATCGAATCCCGGGCTCAGATACTCAGCACCACACCCAGAGATAACTGGCTGTGTAACCTTGAGCAAGTTACTTAACCCCAATTGCTTTAAAAAAAAAAAAGTGCCCATGCTTTTGAGTTCTAGGTCACATTCTCTTAATGCCACTAGAGATATACATCTTCACTGAATTTTGTCATCTAACAAATAACTCTCAATTTGTTCTCTAGACAGTGGTTTTTTATTTTTTATTTTTATTAAGCAATCAGGGTTAAGTAACTTGCTCAAGGTTACATGGCCAGTTATTTCTGGGTGTGGTGCTGAGTGTCTGAGCCCGGGATTCGATCTCCAGGTCGTCCCAACACTGGAGCCGGTGCTCTTACTTGCTGAGCCACCTGGCCACCCCTAAGCAATTGGGGTTAAGTAACTTGCTCAAGGTTACACGGCCAGGTGTTTCTGGGTGGGTGCTAAGTGTCTGAGCCCGGGATTCGATCTCCAGGTCGTTCTGACACTGGAGCCGGTGCTCTTACTTGCTGTGCTACCTGGCCGTAGACAGTGGTTCTAGGACAGATCCATATTCTTAGTTTAGTTCTGGATTCTTCATCCCCTCCCTTCCCCTGTTCCTACCTAATACAACACCATAGTGTTACTTGATTTTAGCATTGACCTAGGACCTATTATAACTAGTGTTTAATTTCATTCCACCTAGACTGATAAAGGCATGTCTTTGGGAGCCTGGTGAATAGCCATATTCTATTTTCTGACCAGTGTTCAATGCATAGGATAAGAGTATTTATTAGAGTAAGATATCATCATTGATAGCATGGAAATATTTCTGTTTTGTGCTCATAGCAACTTTTGAATATTACACATATGTATATATGTAAATTATGACTTTTCAATTTTAGTTCAGGAAGTTAGTTTATTTTCTTAGAATTAACATTTTCTATTTGTTGCTTCTTTTGTACCTTTTCCATTTTGTCACATGTGCAATTTCTTTTTTTTTTTTTTGAAAGAAAAATATATTTTACTCCGCCATCTTGGCTCTGCCCCCTCCCCTAACTCAGATGGAAAATATGTTTACACAAACATCTCACACCGTATACCACAATAAGTTTCAAATGGATACAGAGGTGTAGTCATATAAGTTCTTATTATGGAACGAGGGATACAGAGATAATTTTTGTACCTATATATAGAGGAAGATTTCTTGACTAAATGAGAGATAAAGGGGATTATAAAAGATAAAATGAACAATTTTTACTATAAAGACTTGAAAAGCTTTTGCATGAACAAAATCAATACATCTAAAATGAGAAGGAAAAAACTTTGCAGTAAGTTACTATGATAAAAATTGAATATTAAAGATACATAGGGAACTGGTTCAATATATAATAAATGAGCAATTTTGATCCTTTAAAATTTAATTTTTTTTTTTTTGCATCAACAAAACAATGCAGTTAAAATCAAAAGGGAAAAGTTAACTGGGGAAAAATACTTTTTAAGTTTTCCTGATAAAGCTCTCATTTCTTTTTTGTTTGTTTGTTTTCTTTTTTTTTTTTTACATTTTTCAAATGCTTTATTAACTTCTGATTTACATCATTCATTTCTGCCAGATTTTGAGTTACAAATTTTCTCCCCGTTTTTCCCCTACCCACCGCCCCAAAATATCAGTCCCACAGGATATCCCCTCCTCTAATCTGCTCTCCCATATTTTCTCCCATACCCCTTTTGATTTTTCCATTGGATCTCTATGCCCCAGTGCCTGTATATCTTATTTCCCAATTACATGTAAAATAGTATTAATAATAATATATATATATATTTAAACATTTGATTTTAAAACTTCAAATTAAAGATTCATTCCCTTCCTCCCTTGTCACCCACCCTTACTGGGAAGATAAGCAGTTCAGTATAGGCTGTATATGTGTGGCTAATGCAAAACAATAACATAGTAGATATATTGTAAAAGACCGACTATATTTCCCTCCCTCCTATCCCACTTGTTCTATTCTCTACTTTAATCCTGTCCCTTTTCAAAAGTGGGTGCTTCCAATTTCCCTCCCTTCCATCATCCCCCCTCTAATCCCCTTCCCCTACTCTCCTGGAGGGTGAGATACCCTATTTAGTGTGTATTTCATTCCCTACCCAAGCCAAATTCAATGAGAATAAGGTTGACACATTCCCTTTTGCCTTCCTATTCTTCCCTTCCATTGTAACCATTTTCCCTTTCCTCTTCTTTATGAGATAGTTTACCCCATTCTGTCTCTCCCCATCTCCTCTCATTATATTCCTCTCTCTCCTCTTAATTCCACCTTTAAAGTATCATCCCTTCCTGTTAAATTGGTCCTGTGCCCTCTATCTGTGTATACCTGTAAACATATATACACACATTTACATATGTATTCCTATGCCCATATACCCTCATATATAAACATATATATATTTCTATTCCCTTCAACTATTTTCATACTGACAAAAGTTTCATAAGTTAAAATTATTGTTTTTCCATGTAGGAATGTTAATAGTTCAACTTTGATAAGTTTCTTATGATTTCTTTTCCCTGTTTACTTTCTCATGCTTCTCTTGCTTCTTGTATCTGAATGTCAGATTTTCTATTCAACTCTGGTTTTTTCATCAAGAATGCTTGAAAGTCCACTGTTCCGCTGAATGACCATATTTTCTCCTGAAACATGATACTCAGTTTTGCTGGGTAGGTGATTCTTGGTTTTAATCCCAGCTCCTTTGCCCTCCGGAATATCATATTCCAAGCCCTTCGATCCCTCAGTGTAGAAGCTGCCAGATCCTGGGTTATCCTGATTGTGTTTCTACAATATTCAAATTGTTTCTTCCTGGCTGCTTGTAATATTCTCTCCTTGATCTGGGAATTCTGGAACCTGGCTATAATATTCCTAGGAGTTTTCTTTTTGGGATCTTTTTCAGGAGGTGATCGGTAGATTCTTTCAACCTCTGTTTTGCCCTCTGGTTCTAAAACATCAGGGCAGTTTTCTTTGAGCACTTCCTGGAGGATGATTTCTAGGTTCTTACTTTGATCATGGCTTTCAGGTAGTCCAATAATTTTTAAATTATCTCTCCTGGATCTATTTTCCAGGTCAGTGGTTTTTTCAGTGAGATATTTCACATTGCCTTCTATTGTTTCATTTGTTTGGATCTGTTTGACAGCATCTTGATTTCTCATAAAGTCATTAGCTTCCATTTGCTCCAGTCTCATTCTGAAGCAATGATTCTCCTCATTGAGCTTTTGAGATTCTTTTTCCATCAGGCAAATTCAGCTTTTTAAGGCATTCTTCTCCTCATTGCCTTTTTGAGCCTCTTGCCATTTGATTTAGTCTGTTTTTTAAGGTGTTATTTTCCTCAGTCAGGCTGTTGACTCTCATTTTGTAATTTTTTTGCATTGTTCTCATTTGTCTTCCCAATTTTTCCTTAAGAGATAACTTCTCTTATCTGCTTCTTAAGGTCCTCTATGGCTTGTAACCAGCTCATATTTTCCTTTGAAGCTTTTGATGCAGGAGTTCTGACTTCACTGTCTTCCTCCTGTTCCATGCTTTGCTCCTTTTTGTCCCCAAAATAGGAGTCTAATGTTGGAATCTTCTGTCTGCTTTGTTTCCTTTGCCTGGTCATGTCGCCCCTCAGTCACATGACCCCTGGGGTTTTTGCCAATGTAGGACTCTGCCACCAGACAGGGGAGCTTTCGTCCCAAACGCTGGGGTTTTCTCAGCTGCTGGAGGTATTAGATGGGTGCCCTCTCTGAGGCCTCCACAGGCTCTGGCAAGCTGGACACACACCCCAGGACCTCCACCCTAGACTGCAATCCAGATCCAAGCAGGTTAAAGCAAGAGTGATTACCCCTCAGATTGGTGCTTGGTCCCCCTACACTCTGCAGGGAGGAGCTAAAGCTACTACTAAATGCTGGTGTCATTGATTGGGGAAGGTGGAAGCCTGAGCCGCGGGAAGGTCATGCTTCTACTCCTCTATCTTGACTCTGCCCCTCTTTCCTGGTTTCTTTTGAAGAACAAAATTTTCTTTAATCTGAGAATGTATATTACATAGGAAAGAATAAGTGTCACATTTTATAAGTCCTAGAATATCTAGCTTCCTTTAAAAGTTATTTTTACAAAAGTTTTTTCTTTTAAAAAAATGATTTATTGGTCCTTTGTATCACTGTTACTTCCTCATAATCTTCCCCTACCACTAGAACCCTACTTTATAGCAAGGAAAAGCTGTAGAATGAGAACCATCTAGCAGTTGCATATTATAGTGTATGCAACATACTGCACTTGTAGTCCACCACCTCTGCTGAGAGGAAGGAAATATATACATCATTAGTAACCTTTGGAACTAAGACTGATCACTGTATTAACTCTGACTTCAGATATCTTTTAGTGTTGCTTTCATTTACATTATTGTGGTCATTGTATATATATTTTTTCTTGATTCTCTACCTTATTATTTCATGTAAATTTTCCTGTTTCTATGAGTTCCTCATTTTCCACATTATGTTTCACAAAGTAATTATTCCATTATATTCATAAACGACAGTTTGTTAGCCATTTTTCATTCAGTCAACCAGCAAGCATTTATTACTCACCTTTTATGTGCCAATCCTTGGGGATACAGAATAAAGGCAAGATGCACCTTACTTTTAAGAAAATTACTGGAGGGGGAGGGATTCCACATGTTTACATATAAGTAGATAGAAGAGATTTGTAAAACAAATGCAAAACAGTCAGTGTTTAGTTTTTTTCCTAAAACCAGAGACCTTTTATTTTTGAATCAAATTTTCATTTAGCTTTTCCTTTATCCATGTAGTTAACAGATTATTAAATATAAGTTTGAAAGGAAATGCATTTTATTGTACAGTTGCCAATCTAACTTGTAAATTTTTTTTAATTCAACATGCCGCATTCAGATTGTACAACAGCAAACCCAGCAATCAAAAATCAAGTAAGTATTTTATTTCTAAAAAAAAGCATTAAGTTGTTCTATAAAGTGTGCTCTTATTGAAGCAAGATCTCATTCTATAATTTTAAAATAACCTTGTGCTTTTTTATTTCACCATGAGACTGCTAAAATTAATTCCAAGGGTGTTTGGTGAGTAGCATTGGTATTTCAATTTAGTTCAAATAACCCTATCTTTAATTTACTTTAAGCTTGAAGTTATTTCACATGATTTCATATTTGTTACTTCTTCACCTTTCCATAAATTAGCAACAGTCAGCTTTATTCTCTTTAAAATCTGATAGTTATAGTAGCTAAGCAAATTAGTAATGCCAAGGTAAGTAAACTGACAATAAGTCCTATAGAAATTTAATAAATTATGCCTCTCATTTTACTTTCTTCACTGTGAAATTTTCAAAGAAACACTTTTAGCGAAATAAGGGTGGCAGCTACTCAGGGCCATCACTGACAGGAGCTTAATTGTGGTGTTAAGGATTAGCAGTATGGCAATGATAAGCTACTTGTGGCATGGTTCTCTTCTGGACAGTTAGAGGTTGCTGCTGTTGGTTCATTATGCTTCCCACACCTCTATTGATAAACCAATTAGATACATTCTTTTTTCACCTTTGGAAGAGCAAGGAAGATGGGAATAGGAAGGCACATATCACCTTGGTTATTACAGGTTTTACAACAAATTATTATAACTTTTTCTATGATTTTGGGTTTTCGTGAAAATTTTTTTGTTTGGTCAAGCTTATATCTATTTTTCAGGTTAATGGGATAAGGAGTATAGGAAATATGGGAGCAGCATTGATAATAAAAATTTAAACTGGTGAAAAACCAGTTGGTGAAGATGGAAGACTACCAAATATTTTAATTTATTACTATATTAGCCCCTCTCTCTCTATATTTTTTGAACTGGGAAAAATATAACAAGTCTGTTCTAGGTCTTTTCTGTGTTTTTTTAGGGGAAGATTTGGATTCCTTTCCCTATATAATCCATTTAATGAAGGTAAATGTCAATGTAAGTGAGGCATGTTGAAAATTTTAACAGAGTATTCTGCTTTTGTCATGTTCTTACCAGAAATGGCCAGCTAAGAGAATAGAAACAGGGGCCCCTGGGTTCAATAGAGACCAGCACTATAATCACCACAAAGTATTTATGTGTATATGCATGACACTCTTTAACAAAAAGTAATGCAGAAGAAAAACAGTCTCTTAATATTGACAACTATGATGCTAAAATTGGACAGAATTAGAACCCTGCTTTGACAGCTCTACTGTGAAAACAATGAGGAAGCACTCAGTGACATTCCTCAGTTGTGAGCTTACTAACTGCTCAACTCTACCTATAGATTAGTAAACAACTTAAAGTTGTTTCTAGGATTGTTTCCTTATCTCATTTTAACATTCTTTGAACTTGTATCATCACTTGGTATGTGTTGAAGAAATAAAAAGAAAATTATTTAATATTAGCTTAAGCAAAACAAGATTAGGAGTGCCACTTAAAAAATCACATTAATTTCCCCAACAACTGGACAGGGTATTTTGGATTGTCTAAGTCACTCTTTACTGATATTACCTACAATAACCAGAAACTTGCTTTGCTGTTTTGTACCTCAAGATGGAGCCCTTGCTATTTTTAAGACTACAGGTTTTTGTTTTTTTTTTTTGGTTTTGTTTTGTTTTTAAAGCAATTGGGGTTAAGTAACTTGCTCAAGGTTACAGGGCCAGTTATTTTTGTGTGGCTGCCGAGTATCTGAGGCTGGAATCGATTCCAGGTCTCCCGATGCTGGGGCCGGCGCTCTTACTCACTGTGCCACGTGGCCTCCCCCCTTTTTTTTTTCTTGATAAAACGTTAAAGAAAAGCAATGATTTTTGTTTGTAAATTAATTGTTAACTGCTCTTCTTTGTTTTGGAAGCAAATACTTTAAAGTGATCTTGTGATGATGAGGGTAGACAGAACTAAAATGTAACATCTATTTCTATATTGTTACAATTTTTGTGTGTGAATTAGGTCTAATTATGTATTTGTGTTTACTTTTTTTATCCTTTTAAAACTTTGTTTTCTTTAAAACAACATTGAGTTTCAGCACAACTAAACTTAGTTTCTACTTAAATTTAACTTAATTTCAATGTATGAAGTTGCATAGTATTTTTTTCAGTTACTCTTGGATTCTGTTCATTCTTATTCACATTTCTTCCTATATTTGTAGTATTATGTATTCTGTTCCTCTCAATTTAATCTTTTCACTTTGCTTTATTGCTTAAGTCTTTCTAGATTCTTTATATTCCTCATAGTTTTTAGTCTGAACTGCATTAAATTATCTCATTTTATTTGATTCCCTTTATTTAATCATTCTTCTATTATTGGATATTTAGGTTGTTTCTAGTTTTTTTACAATGATATGTGAAGTTGCTATAAATATCTTTAAGCATATTGCCCTTTATTTAGTTTTTGATAAGCCTTTCACAGTATATTTCCAACCATGGAATTAATTGGGTAAAAGATTATGACTATTTTTGTAACTTTTACTGTGTATTACCAGATTGCTCTCTAAAAAGATTATGAAAATTTTCATTTCTACAGGCAATAAGATGAGTATACATAATTCTTTACAACCCTATTAGGATTAAATTTCTTTGAATTTAGTTATTTTGCAATTTGATGGGTATGAGATAGAACCTCAGTTGTTTTAATCTTTGATTATTAGTGAAGTCAAACATTTTTAAATGCTTAATAATTTGTTTCTTTTGAAAATTATTAATATCTTTTTACCATTTACCTCTTGTGGATTTGGAATGATCACTGTGACTTTTTTTTTTAAACATTATGACATATTTTAGATGAGTTTTTACTGTAAATATATTTCCCAGTCTATTTTCTCTTTCTTTGTGTTATATTGAATTTTGTTGCACATATATTTTGACTTTGATGTAGTTAAGTGCATCTATCTTGTTCCTAATGATTCCTTTTGTCACAATGAATACAACTTATCTCTCCTCCACAATAGTTACTTTATAGTTACTTTTTTATAGTTACTTTATTCCATTTCTCCTATCCTTTCTGCAGTTCAGTTTTGTTAAGTCTCTCATCTGGTTTGAATTCTTTGTGCTTACTTTTTAAGGTATGACTGGTACCAAACAGAATCTCAAGTAATCATTACACTCATGATCAAGAATGTTCAGAAGAATAACATAAATGTGTCATTTTCAGAAAATGAGGTGATTACTTTCTTTGAACTTTATTTGCACTTGCTTGTTATTAAGTTCTCTTGACTGCAAATGCAGTATATATATATATATATGTATGTATGTATGTATGTATATTACTCTTTTTACCTGAACTAATATAAAAAAATCTAGATTATTTAAGGATTGTTTTTTTTAGTTTAAAATTATCATGGGCTCAATGACATGATAAATCATACCATAGATATAGGTATGCTTTCAAAAACAATTTTTAAATTTTTTTCTAGCTTTGAAATTTAGTGCAGAATCAATTTATCAGTGCTGAGAAATGTGTTGTTATTCTCTTGTATAGTATGTTGATGTAAAGTAGTTGTAGTTTTTATTTTTGAAATCTATAGAGGTTTTAAATCTGAGTGCATCCTTAGTGAATATGTAGTGAGTTGGTGACTATTTGGAGATCGGAAGTTTATGACAGCCAAATTTGGTGGTAGATAATGTGAGATGCAGAATTAAATGAAATTATGAGAGTATTGGTCCGTTTTTGATAAGTTTTCTTGAGATTCAAAAGTGAAACATAGGTACTTTTTAGTCATTCCTTTCTATTCATAGTAACTGAGGAAAATTACAGTGAAAGAATATTAGTATGGTGGGAAAAGTTTTTTCTTTGAAATATTTTCTGTATTTTTGTTTTCTAGCTTTCATTTGAATGCATATATCTGATACCAAATTGAAAAATAGGATATTTTGAGGTTTCTGCCTTAAATTTGGTATTTCATTTGAATAATATACATTATCCCTACGAGTGTTTGAGTTCTTAGAGCTAAATTTGTATGAATATTTACATTAAAGTTTGATAATATTTTTATTCAATAGTTATCTGCAGTGGTGAAACTTCCATCTGGAGAGGACTATAGTTTAAAGCTTTCACTTATTCATCCTATAGTACCTGAACAGAGCACCTTTAAAATACTTTCAACAAAGGTAAAGCATTTTGAAGGGTTAATTGCTTATATTAATTCTTTAAAAATATAAAAACTATCCATGCAACTTTTCATGTGATTTTAATTCTAAAAGGTGGTATTAATATTCTTTTTTTAAGACATGAACTCAGAAGTAGCCTAGTTTGAGTATCAAAAACTTGTTAAACTCTGTTACTAAGTAAAGTGTGGTTTTTTTAATTGTTGTTACTGCTTTTGTTGACTTTTAATTAATTGTGCTGAATGTATTAAAGTAACATTTGCTCCTTTAAACTATTAAGGATTGAGGATGGCAATGTGTATTTAACAAATTGTATTCAACAGATATCAAATATCCACTGTTGTAAAGCCCTGCACTGTGTGATAAAGAGGAAAACAAGACCTGTCTCTGAGGAGGCATGTGTGAAAGATCTAGTAGACATGCACCTACATAAACTGCATTAATATTCAGCTTTGTCTTAGAGGCACAACTAAATCCATGAGAATTCAGAACTGGAAAGGTGCTTTTCTGCCTGGGGGTATCATATCAGGTCTTGTGGATTATGTGGTCTTTGAAACTCAGCAGGTACCTGAAATAGCAGGTAGAAGTGGTGAGGGGAGGGCAGCATAGCCAGTGGGGAATGGTGTGAGCAAAGGTGGGAAAGATCGGAATGTGTTTCTGGATTGGTAAGTAGTTCATTTTGAATGGAACATATTTTGGTTTCAATTGTATGTCAAGTTAAGGAGTTTGGTTTTTATTTGTTACCTCTAGCGCTAAAAAACTCTTTTCTCATGAATACATAAATCTACTTGTTTTCATGTATTATCTTATTACCCTTGGTCATTGTAGCAGCAACAACACTGGCATATCAGGATGACTATTAGCACAGGTTCTTAGATCTGCTTTACTAGGAAAGATAGCTGCTTAAGGGATCAACAATCTTTTTTTTTTTTTAAATTACATTCAGTAGTTCAGGGGAAAAGTCAGTACCCTGAACTTCAGAGAAATAAAGACCAATAGACAGGGCTTTGCCTGAATCAAAGCAATATTGCTATACACTTTACATACATCCCTGGATCAAGAGAAGCATCTGAGCCGTCGGGGAGCTCTGAACATACAGCCACTCAGAATTTTGACTAGGGAATCACAAGATCCTTCTCATAAGTGAGCCCCCAAAGCAAAATACCAACTCAGAGTGTGTGTGTGTGTGTGTGTGTGTGTGTGTGTGTGTGTGTGTGTGTG